>NC_056742.1:195732416-195914916 GCF_019279795.1 Protopterus annectens
GGCCAACATAATGCATGTCGACATGTTACTACACATGCACTGAGAATTAATCTCGAAACATACAAAACTTAACAAAAAAGAAAACATTAACACCACAGAAAACACACAAAAACTGATAAACCACCAAGAAACAACTCAGATCCACACCAGTGATTGATTTAGCGCTTTCATTTTTTAATAAAATCTTCTTCAGAAAAGAAGAAAACACTGTTTTTTGCAGGGAGAAAGGCACCCACATCCCCTGCTAAATATATATTCTAATTCCAATAATAGTGAAAAACGCCAGGCTGAAGCCAATCTATGAAACCACTTCCGCTTTTATTTACTAAAATGCACAAAATTAAAATGTTTTTCATCCTGCTGAATAGTAGGACTTCTTCAGAAATTCAGTGATCCATTACATTCAAACCTTTTATAAACTTTCAAAACAAATTGGCGACAAAAAACGCATTGATGTTACTAGACATTTAAAGCTATATTGCTTTTTTTAAAAAACATACAGCTAACACATGTTTTCATTAACTTTGATAAAATGACCTTAGGTTTAAATATAAATATGAATATATATATAAAAAAATATGTGAAAAAATATGTAAAAAAATATATATATAAAAATCTACGATCCATTATCACCAATATAATATACCTCAAATTAATATATATATATATATATGTATATATATATATATTGATTATATTTATATTGATATTTATATTAAACAGAAAATGTGATGCATCTATTATTATAATAGCAGCTTCATTTTTTTAAAAACATATATATATGTGGGTGTCAGTATATATATCAATATATTCATATTTCTATGTATAAGGAATTTATAATTATGTTTATACCCTATGTTTATCTTCCGATATGTATGTTTATGAACACCAAACTAAAATTTATTTACCATATTAAATATATGTATTTTAAAAAACTAAGAAGTTACTACTGTTTGTCATTACACAACATCCCAACATACCAAACTAAATATGGGTGAATCTGTGCATAATAATTGATATATATTGTATTATATTAATGGATAAGAATGTTAAAAGTAAAAGAACTGAAAAAGAAAAAAAGAAAAAAATGATTATATAACCATATGTAAATGGATCATAAAAGATTCTTGGACGTTCTTGGAAAGATTAGTTTCATATACAAGGAAGAATATACTTTCTTAACAATTGATGTTAATGAATTATATACGAGCATTCCACATAATGAAGGAATAGAATGGGTTACCGCTAGGATGCGCCAAAAACATGCCTTGGAATCTGAAATTTCCTTAGTACAAGAATTACTGTATATAATACTTACCTACAATTTTATTTTCTTTGCAAATCAATATTATGTAGAAAGGAAAGGGGTAGCTATGGGATCACCAATTGGTTCGAGTTAAGCGAATCTGGTGATGTCATATTGGGAAAGTACGTATATATTTCCAGACACCCTATTTCAAGATGTAGAAAAGTTTTATGTGAGATTCATTGATGATATATTTGTAATAATTGAAGGTACAACACAGACAGCTGAAAATGTAGTTATGATGTTAAATCAATCTACTGATTTTTTGAAATTCACATACACTTTTGATACTACATCTATATCATATTTAGATATACAATTGACAAAAAATATTCAACATAAACAATATGAGGCTCAGATGTATAGAAAACCCACATATTCAAACAAATTCCTGCATTTTCAAGTGCTCATCCGTTGTATCAAAAATGTTCAGTGCTGAAAGGCCAATTAGTTTGAGCAGCAAGAATGATAACAACGGATGAAAAATTTCAGGAGAAATGCTCAACACTAAAACAAATGTTTTTGAATAGAGCATATCCACCTGAGTTTATAGAAGGAATAATTTCAGAAGTAACATAAAAAAGAATGAGTGGGTTATATACACCTATATTAGGAAATAAGATTGTTGTGGGAAATTTACAAGTTTATAATCAAAGTCTGTGAGTTGCAGAAAATAAGGAGTTCAATTTGGCATGTATATTCAATTTCTGTTCTATTTATACATCCATAAAAGAAATAATAATTAAAAATTGGTCCTTATTGAAAGATGATGTTAGCTTAGGTTCTTCATTTAATTTTACACCAAAAATAGTTTGGAGGAAAGCGAATAGCTTTAAACAATTTTTTCAGAAGCAAAAATATCCATTTGTTAGAAGTTCAGGCATGATGCAATGTGGAAACTGCTCCTATTGTCATATAATGGATGTGGGGAGTAATATTGAAATTAATGGATATAAGATCAATGTTAAAGGGAAGTTTAACTGTAATACCAAAGGAGTGGTTTACATAGCTAAATGCCAAGCATGCCCATCGTTTTATGTGGGCAAAACGGATCGTAATTTAAGAGAGAGTGTCTCAGAACATATGAGAAATATTAGTCAGCATAAAGAAGATAATGCCCTAGCAAGACATGTTATATCATATCCTGAACATAAGTTCAGATTTAAAATTATTCAACAAGTAAATCAAGATATAAGAGGAGGACCTACTAGTTTATTATTGGGAAAAATAGAATTGTTATGGCAAATAAGGCTAAATGCCTTTATGTACCCAGGTCTCAATGATAAATGTTTGATAATGTGTTTATTGAAACTAAAGAGCTTAGAGAGATGAAAGCATATTATGTACTAATAAGTTCATATTAAATGAAATTTCATCAGGCTTACATAAAGTAATTTTACCATAATTTTATTATAATCTTTTTTATATATATTCATATACAAGAAAATGAACAAGGTTTATTAATGGTTATATAATTATTTTTTATTGTTTCTTTTACAATTCTTTTACTTTTAACATTCTTATCCATTAATATAATAAAATATATATCAATTATTATGCACAGATTCACCCATATTTAGTTTGGTATGTTGGGATGTTATGTAATGACAAATGGTAGTAACTTGTTAGTTTTTTAAAATACATATATTTAATATGGTAAAAAAATGTCAGTTTGGTGTTCATAAACATACATATCGGAAGATAAACATAAACATAATTATAAATTCCTTATACATAGAAATATGAATATATATGAATATATTGATATATATATATATACTGACACCCACATATATATATGTTTTTTAAAAAATGAAGCTGCTATTATAATAATAGATGCATCGCATTTCCTGTTTAATATAAATATCAATATAAATATAATCAATACATATATATATATATATATATATATATATATATATATATATATATTCATTTGTGGTATATTATAATGGTGATAATGGATCGTAGATTTTTATATATATATTTTTTTACATATTTTTTCACATTTTTTTTATATATATTCATATTTATATTTAAACCAAAGGTCATTTTATCAAAGTTAATGAAAACATGTGTTAGCTGTATGTTTTTTAAAAAAAGCAATATAGCTTTAAATGTCTAGTAGCATCAATGTGTTTTTTGTCGCCAATTTGTTTTGAAAGTTTATAAAAGGTTTGAATGTAATGGATCGCTGAATTTCTGAAGAAGTCCTACTATTCAGCAGGACGAAAAACGTTTTAATTTTGTGCGTTTTAGTAAATAAAAGCTGAAGTTGTTTCATAGATTGGCTTCAGCCTGGCATTTTTCACTAGTTTGTTTCTCGTTTTAAAGTTTTTTGTAATTTCAATAATACACAGTCCCTGGGGAAAAGGGTATACTCTCCTACCCATTGTCCATCTCACATGCCTAATGACCAAATAAATACTTACACACACACACACACACACACAACCACACACACACATGCACACACACATGTGCACGTGCACACACACACACACACACACACACACACACACACACACACACACACACACACACACACACACACACACACACACATACACACGTGATAAAACAGAAATAAACAAATCTTAAAGATAAACAGATATGGATGCAGTTTAAAGACAGCCTGTGCATTGCACAAAGGTTTCAAATGACTGTGTAGTATGTGTGTGTGTGGGGGGGGGGGTCGAGATTCACAGTGCCCTCACTGCTTAGTAAAGCAGTGATGGTTATCAGAGGTCCATGTAAATACAGTAGTTTGTGAGAGTGGCCTGTTTGGATCAAGCTATTCTGCATTCCAGTGTGCTTTTCTGTAAGGGCTCATGCACATACCTCTCAACTTCTTAGCACAAGAAATCTGGATAAAGACTAAAATAATGGGGTGACAAAAGCCCTAAAATAGGAACAGGTTTTAAATATTGCTCTTATATACTTATAAAGCTGCTAGAATAACAACATTTCTATTTGCATGCATTTTCTAAAGGATATGAAGTCTGAAACTCAAGTGCTTCTCTGGATTCAGCAAGCTCTGCACTGAGAGCAGGAATAGTGCAAGAGCTGATGCATGCAATATGGCCAAAAAACGATCCAGGAACGAGTTCCTGGGACATGCACAAGCACTCCTGCACTATTTCTGCACAGACACCACTGCTATATGCTAATTACCTCATTTGCTGGTGAAAACCATGCAAATGAGGTGAATTAGTGATCCAGAAAGCAGGCAGGCGTCTATGCAGGAATAGTGTAACCTGCAGAAATTTATTCGGTTACTAACCGAATACTTTTCTGCAAATTACAAAACGGAGGCATGACAGCTCGAAAGAAAGCATGCATTTAATGTAGAAGGCATGCCAATGGCCAAATATATGACCACTGGCATGAGAAATAGTTGCAAAATTATAAAAAAGTATATATATATATTTTTTTTTTGCCGATTTCGGGCGCTTACGTGTAGGGCAGCAGTGCGCAAAAGGGAGCAGTCCAAAAATAAGAAAAAAGTTGGAAATAAACTTTTAAAACCAAATCAGCATTTTGCCATAATAGTCAATGGCATGCATAAGACAACAATACCAGGGAATAGTGGTTGCTAAGGGGGAAGGCTGAGTGTGAGTGTGGTAGCTATGGATTAGCATCAGGTTTTATGCACATGAGGGGAGTGATACTGAATCACAAATTTCCTCTCAGTGTTAGCTTGCACCCAGCCATGTAGGTGCAGTAACACCAGTGTATAAGAGGTGGATGACCTCATAACGGGGAGTGTCATGCATGCTGTAAGCTTATTGGAGCTCTGTGGCCTGTGTTAGCTAAGCACAGCTAAGGAAGGTGGTGTGTCTGAGGCTGCCTAGCAGTGTTTATGTTGGCTAAACAGGTGTCCATGCCACACACCAGGTTTAAAAAAATAAATAAATAAAAATTAGGAAATAGCAGCTTGGTTCACATCGGAGCACTGAGTATGCACACCGTGCCTTGGGGCTTAAATGAGAAGGCGATGGGAAGGGAAAACAGTAGTAGGAAGGCAATCAAGGAGAACTAGCATAGCTGGCAGGTGAAATATACCAGAATTGGCAAATTACACATGGAACAGCCTAGCACACTACTATAAACTATGCAAACACCTTCCGGTCTGTTTTTTCCCCCAAACTCTACACCACCGGTGTACACAGATGGGGGAAATTTTACCTGACAAAACCAACAAAATATTAGTGGCTGCTGTTGCTCTCATACTTCAATATGTGCAAGAGGCTGAGGGTGGTGAGAATGTGAATGCTGATGACTAACCAACAGTGAGGAGAAGGAGAAGAGTGTACAGACCCAGTGTAACATACAAGGGGCTACATGAGCTGAAGACAGTGGAGTGCTATAGAATGGACAGGGACATTCTACAGCAAATTGTTGAGCTGTGCCGGTCATGCCTCACACACAGAATTAACAGAGGGGAACCATCCCGGTGGATACCATGGTATGTGTAGGCTTAAGAATACTTGCAAGAGGTACCTTCCAAGGGGCTACTGGTGATATCACTGGGATCTCACAGGCATTAGCATGCAGGGTACTCCACAAGTTCCTGGATGCCATGTCAGCACATACCAGTGAGCACATATATTTCCTCAACACCCATTAGGCATTGACCAGCAATATGCATCTCTTCCATCAAATAGCAGAATACCCTGAGGTAGTGGGTGCTATAGACTGGATGCACATACACATCAAAGTACCACCTGGTGAGTGGGGTAGGGTCTACATAAACCACAAGGGCTTCCCCTCCATCAACTGCCAGATTGTGTGCGATGCTCAGGACATTATCTTGAATGTGTGTGCTGGCAGCCCTGGAAGCTATCACAACTCCCACATCTGGCATATGACACAGCTGCACCAGTCATTTTCCAGTGGGGAAATCCCATATGGCCACCTAGTGGGAGATGCTGGCTACGTACTGGAGCTGTGGCTGATGACACCCCTCAGAAATGCACACACACCTGAACAAGAACTCCATAATGAGGCACATACACAAACCAGAATCTTATTAGAGTGTGTGTTTGGGATGCTCGTCACAGTTCCACCTGCCTGGACATATCCAGTGGAGCCTAGCAGTACTCTCCAGCTACATGTACACAAATGTTCATAGTATGTGCCATGCTAGACAACATGATCCTGTGGAAACAGCTGCAGCAGGAACAGCACGGGGCAAGGCCACACAGCCCCCCCCTCCACCATTGCCAAGGCCATCACAGGCACAGAGAGAGTTGGAGGAGGAACTACCTGAGCCTGCCCATGTAGGCAGAAGGAGAATGCCCAGTATGCCCAGGCCTTGGCAAAGAGACAACACATAGCACATACACAGACATGGTAGGGACCCAGGAAAGGACACCTTTCTCTGACTCGCACATACAGTAAAAGGGATGCCAAACATGACACTACTTGGGCTTTACCATGTATAGGGAGTGTACTATGTGCATCCAACATAGTCAGCCCTCAAGCACCGTACTCAGTACTGGCACAGCCACAAGGTAAGTCGGTCTTCCTATCAATTGCTGAATGGAGTAGTATGTTCTGATATTTGTATCTATGGTATGAACTTGAGCATGCAAGCGAACCAGGTGGCTAAATGGGATGGCAGCAGATAGTGGACACCTATATGGGCAGCACAAATGCTGGCTATGTACTGGAGCTGTGGCTGATGACACCCCTCAGAAATGCACACACACCTGAACAAGAACTCCATAATGAGGCACATGCACAAACCGGAATCATATTAGAGTGTGTGTTTGGGATGCTCAAGTCACAGTTCCACTGCCTGGACATATTAAGTGGAGCCTAGCAGTACTCTCTAGCTACATGTACACAAATGTTTATAGTATGTGCCATGCTATACAACATGATCCTGTGGAAACAGCTGCAGCAGGAACAGCACGGGACAAGGCCACACAGCCCCCCCCCCTCACCATTGCCAAGGCCATCACAGGCACAGAGAGAGTTGGAGGAGGAACTACCTGAGCCTGCCCATGTAGGCAGAAGGAGGATGGCCAGTATGCCCAGGCCTTGGCAAAGAGACAACACATAGCACATACACTGACACGGTAGGGACCCAGGAAAGGACACCTCTCTCTGACTCGCACCTACAGTAAAAGGGATGCCAAACATGACACTACTTGTGCTTTACCATGTATAGGGAGTGTACTATGTGCATCCAACATAGTCAGCCCTCAAGCACCATACTCAATACTGGCACAGCCACAAGGTAAGTCAGTCTTCCTATCAATTGCTGAATGGAGTAGTATGTTCTGATATTTGTATCTATGGTATGAACTTGAGCATGCAAGTGAACCAGGTGGCAGCAGTAATGGGATGGCAGCAGATGCTGTCAACATACTAGGCAGTACTAGACAAAATGACAAATCCCACTGCGGTACATGTGATGACCCAAACGTGTGTCCATAGGACACACACATGCATGTCAGTTTATGCTCACATACCCACCACCAGCCTCAGCCAACAGGACAGGTGTAGATGACCATAAAGAAAGGCTGGGCTACGGTCTACAACTGATGGAAATGGTTAACAGCCCCCTCCAGACCTACACAGACAGACTATGACAGGTCTGGCAGTTGTATGTTAGTTCTGAATGGTAAAAAGTCTGAAACTGAAATGTAGGTAAATAAAACCTAAGATCTGTACTGTACTGATATGCCTCCAGTCTGCATGATAGGTCAGAATACTAAATGAAATGGAAGCCATCAGAGTACCTAAAATACCAGTACAGTCATAGCAAATGTTTAAAGTCATCAGGTGTGCCCTCCCCCCACAATCCTATGTAGAAATGCAGTAACATGTAAGTGTGAGGTGTAATAACAGTGGAGCACAGATTACCCGAGCTGGCCCAATCTACAGGATAGATTGTTGCATGTGAACAATATGCAGGGGTCCGTGTGTCGGGTTGTTGTTTGTTCAATATTGTCTGGAAGTTGTCAGCATGTAGGCATAGAGGATTGTGTCTTAGTGGCCTATGGGCAGTACTGTGGATGACAGGGCCATGTTTCGACAACTGCAGTGCCAACCACAATGGTTCTCAGCAATACCCATGTCAGCAGTCATCCATACTCACTGTCCAGATGTCAATATCTGTTACCGTCTGAAAGATGGACATGCCATGAATGTGAGCCCACACATATACACAGTATACAGGTGTAAGTACCCGAGATAGAGTACATAAAATGTAATTGTCAACTGCACACAACTTTGGAATTGTACATACAGGTTAGCAGCACATTATTATCCATGTAGTATGGAATACTGATGTAGTCTGGCCAATCACTGGCAGACCACAAAAGGCACAGTTATGAATTAATGAGAGACTGCCTATGTCCCTGCACAAGGCAGCATAAGGGGAATGTCCCAGGTTTATCTGTAAGTCAGCTGCAAGTAGCTTCCATATCACACAAGCACTCAGCTCACCCCAGCATCAGCCATGGGTTTATCACAGGTCATATCCTTGCTGTTGGGAATGAATACAGTATGACCCCACTTCTTTATGGGAATACCCACAGAATGCAGCATGCTGAAGAGGTGTCCTATGTAGGTGCGTCCCTAGCTGTAAGCAGCACCCTGCCTGCATCCAGACCAATGGGACAATATGTACACGAACTATTGACATTAACACCTCGCACACTTACCCTGTCATCCCAGGGGAATTCACTGACTCGCAGCCTGGGAATGTAGGAGTGACAGAATGCACTGGCCCTCTACAAATGGCCTGCATCACTACCAAATGGCCTTCAGTCCCCTGTCAAAGGCCTGTGCCTCACCAGTAGTGCCAATGTATGGTATCTCATGGGGTCCCAACTAACAAACTAACAGAGTCAACAGAACACAAATGCAAGGGTATGCTGACAAATCCCATTGGCATTACCCCCATGTCCTACTGCATGAACTGTGGACCAATCCATAAATACTGCTGGGATGAAGGGCCAACTAAAGGGATACTTCCCAGATACTGCTCACATAATGTTAGGATGAGGATAGAATAACAAAGTGTGTGGAAGGGGGTGTAGATGCTTGGACGTCATGGAGTGTGTGAAGTCTGAAACTCTGATGTGTGCCCATACTACCCCTGCCAGCAAACCCAGTAATGGGTGGCTACAAACCTGCTTGTAAACCACAATGTGAAGGGAAACTGACCATATATGAGCACTGCCTCTGGGTAACCTGTGTTGTATCTGTACAGCTGAGAGGTATGGCCACAGCAAGATATGTCGGTTATGTTAAGTCGATATATGTACAAGAAGGGGATCCTCAGCCACCATACTACCAAGGTGCTGGACCATTTACACAGACCCATTAGCAAGTGACTGTAGCTACCCCTACATAATGGCAGGAGTGTGCAAGAATGTGCGGGCTGCGGGCCACAATACTGGACTCAGCTTCATTCATCTTGTATTTCCTAGTAAATAACTGACCAAATAATTATATCTGTCAGTAGTCGATGACATAATATATCACAGCATAAAACAGTACATATGTCTGAATATCTCTGCTAACACCAACCAAGTAACACAAGCAGCACAGACAGCAATAGTTACAGCATCCCCCTATCTGTCGCCCATTGTGACTCCATATTGTTCACCTATCTACATATATCCTGCAGAAACAGGTTGCTATCTGTAGGTTCAGAATACCACACCCTGGACTGGAGATGAACCCTACCTGTAACAGATTCATACACTCAATGCAAAAGGTCATACTGGGCATGCTTCTATACTTAGAGAAATGAAGCCCATGTCTGACAATATAGTGGACTATACAAATCTGTCATTTGAAGATGTCTGTGCACACTCACACCAAATTGTACACCATTTGTGCTTCACACACACATTGGATAGGAATACTCACACATATTCAAGACCAACACACTATATGTCAAACATGCACACATACAGATGTGGGGAAGAGAGAGATAGACAGTGACAGATAAAATTCCATTACGAGGTCTGTCCTAACCACTACACATCCAATTGGCTGATATCACATGATGTGCTAATGATAATCACTGTAGACTTTCCTTTTGGTAGCCATCAACCCTATTGTGTCTGTGGTGCTTCTAATAACTGTGTAACACAATAGTACAAATCAGTATTCATGTAGCATTTGTATACTCAGTCCTGTCAAATGTAAAGTTGTGTGTGTGTGTGTGTGTGTGTGTGTGTGTGTGTGTGTGTGTGTGTGTGTGTGTGTGTGTGTGTGCATGTCTGTTTACAGAGAAATGATTTAAGACCCATTCACACAATCTGCACTTCCCATTGCCCATGTTAACACTCCTGCTATCAATCACATTGAAATAAACCATCAGCCAAATCTCAGCCTTATAACCTCTGTGGCGCTCATGATAACTGTGTAATACTGTAGTGTAGCAAGCTAGTTAAATAGGAGTTCTAATCTCAAACATGGCAACTGTAATAATGTGTATGTGGAGATGAATGATTTTGAGGGCATCCACACTCACTACACCGGCCATTGCCCATTTTAGGATCCCTGCTGATGTCAGTCTCCTTGAAATAACCCTTTGGCCAAGTCTTAGCCCTCTAAGTTCCATGGCACTTGCAATAACTGATTAATTCTGTAGTGTAGTAACCTAATTAGGTAGGAGGTCTAATCCCAGACATAGCAACTGTGATAGTGTGTGTATGTGGAGATGAATAATTTTGAGGCCATTCACACTCACTACACCTACCATTGCCCACTTTAGCATGCCTGCTGATCTCAGTCACCTTGAAATAACCCTTTGGCCAAGTCTCAACTCTAACATTTCCGTGGCACATGCGATAACTGTGCAATGCTATAGTGTAGCAAACTAGTTAGGTAGGAGTTCTTATCCCAGACATAGCAACTGTGATAATGTGTGTGTGTGTGTGTGTGTGTGTGTGTGTGTGTGTGTGTGTGTGTGTGTGTGTGTGTGTGTGTGAAGATGAATGATTTTGAGGCCATTCACACTCACTACACCTGGCATTGTCCCCTTTAGCACACCTGCTGATGTCAATCACCTTGAAATAACCATTTGGCCAAATCTCAGGCCTATACGCTTCATGGCACTTGTGATAACTGCATATTACTGTAGTGTAGCAAACTAGTTAGGTAGGACTTAAATCCCAGACATGGTAACTAGGATTGTGTGTGTGCGATTGTGTGTGTGTAGAGATGAATGATTTTGAGGCCAATCACACTCACTATACCTGCCATTCCCCTACTTTAGCACACCTGCTGACAGTCACTTTGAAATAGCCCTTTTTCCAGGTCTCACCCCTATAAGCTCAATGGCACTTATGATAATGGTGTAATACTGTAGTGTAACAAACTAGTTAGGTAAGAGTTCTAAACCCAAACATGGCAACTGTGAAAATGTATGTGTTTGTGTGCGAGTGTGTGTGTGTCTTTGCTGACACGTGATTTTGTGGTCATTCACACTTACTACACTTCTCTTACCCCTTCTTTAGCTCTGCAGCTGTCACTCACCATCAAAGATACCTTTGGACAACTCTTCAACATATACGCTATGTGGTGCTTGCAATAACTGCAGAATATCATAGTGTAACAAACTAGTTAGGTAGGAGTTCTAATCCTGGTCTTGGCAACTGTGATAATGTGTGTGTTTGTGTGTGAGTGTGTATGTCTTTGTGACACGTGATTTTGTGGTCATTCGCACTTACTACACTTCTCTTACCCCTTCTTTAGCTCTGCAGCTGTCACTCACCATCAAAGATACCTTTGGACAGCTCTTCAACATATAAGCTCTGTGGTGCTTGTGATAACTGCAGAATATCATAGTGTAACAAACTAGTTAGGTAGGAGTTCTAACCCTGGTCTTGGCAACTGTGATAATATGTGTTAGAGTGCATGAGGCTTTGTTGACAACTGATTTTATGGTCATTCACACTTACTATACTTCCCTTACTCCTACTTTAGCTCTGCAGCTGATGTCACTCAAATTCAAAGATATCTTTGGATAACTCTCCAACATATAAGCTCTGTGGTGCTCGTGATAACTGCATACCACTATAGTACCAATACATAGCTAGGTAGGGGGTTGAAACTTAGTATTGGCAAGTGTGTGTCATCAGTATTCTATGTGGGTGTTGGGGTGATTGTGTAAATAACAAGATTCATTGCTTGGTAGGTTTTGTAACATTTTCATATTGAGAACCCATATGTCCCAATGTCAAATATTGTAGAAGTTGTTGTAGACAATCCACAGCAATACATTTATATATAGGCAACCATTATAATACCCAAAGACACAAACATGCTTGGCTCTTTCTCTCTCTCTTCCTTTCTTTCTTTCCCTCTGTCTCTCTCTCTCTCTCTCCCTCTCTCTCTCTCATCCTGTCCCTGGTAGATGTGGAAATTGCATCTGTTTTGCATAGGCAGCAGCTTGACTTTGGTAGGTAACACTCATGATCAGCTGATGGCCTGTGCATGAAGTGGAGTCATTCATTTGCTAATTGCATGTGGAACACCTGTGGTATCATTCCTATAGCCAACTGCATGGAGACACACTCCTATAAGTAAGCACTGCAAGTGGGTGTTGGTCCTTTTCCTTCACTGTGAGCAAGACTTCATGTGGGTGTGTGACAAACAGCATCACAGAGGGTAGCTATAAATACCTCGTACAACAAACACTGTGGAGACAGGCCAACAAACTGGAGGGGATGTTCCAGACATGGGGACAGAATGTAAGTATTGCTGTTCTACATTTGAAGTAATGTTAGTTTAACAGGGTTTGTGCAGATATGGCTGTTCTGTATGATTTAAAGTCTGGCATGACATTGTTATGTAGTTGTAAAAACTCCCACATGTAGGGCTATCTCCAGACTGGCCAGAGTTTGGAGTCTTAGATTTTATGTATTACTCACACATTTTCTGTCTTTATAAATGCAGTAGCATACTCTGATGATTGTAGTCAGTAAATGGTAACATCGATGTGTGTTGCTGACTTCATCTCCCTCAAAAGAGATATGTCACAACAAACCCTGTTACACCAGCAATATTCTCAGTTTATAACAGCAATATGTCAATATTGGCCCTGTGTCTGTGCCTCTGTCCTCCAAGTCTGTCACCCTTTGTTCATAGCAAGAGGTGAATATGTACAGTATACCATTATTTACTGACACAATTCCTGATATCAAGCCAGTGATATATCAGACTACCGGACATGTAATGTATAGGAGGCCTAATAGCTGAGGACAAAGCCTGGACATTCTGTTGTAGTCTGTACAGTAGAGAGGTCTGTGTACTTATGGTGATTGTTGACAGAGTGTCTGTATTATGTAGCAGTGTACTCTGATCATGTTATTTGACCTGTGTACAGACTGGGGTAGATGTCAGTGTTCTTGGTACTGATGTTGCATGCTGCTCCAGTTTCTGATACCCTATCAGCCTATATGTTTGTTTGGCCAGACTGAGACACATCCCATACCAAAGTCAGGCATCAGCCTACACTGCGAATTGGGCCAGGATATGTAGGGTTAGTGTGTGAGTGGCTGACTTTTGTTCACACAGGCCATAAACTGTAACTGTACTATTACTTAGGCTTACCATCATGTGACCGTGACTGTGTTGAGATTGGTTGTGGGTATGCACTTTCACACTGGTGTCTGTTACTCCATGCTGTTACACGCCTGTAGTGCCTGCTGTATTTGCAATTACATGTGTATTCCCCCATAGGTAAATTGGGTTAGTGTTGTGGAGGTCTGGCTGTAGTCTAGACAGTGCTTGGTGACATGCCTAGCAGCTCAGTGTATTTACCATAGTGTAATGTTATGTGCAGATATTTGTCAGATGTACTGTTGCCTGACCACCATACATGTGTATTTCTGTCAAAGCAGTGGGCTTGTGTGAAGATGTATGTCACTAACTAGTGTGAAGTATGTGGCTTGGGACCTCTGCTGCTCCAGTGAATATGTGTTAAGACAGACAGTAGGGTGTGAATGCATCAACTGTGTGAGCTTATCTAGTCCAGTATTTCTGATATATCCCCATTTTCATGGTTTTAAACATCTTTGTCAGGCTTGTTCCACATTTCTTGCACTAAGGCATTCTATGTATACCTCCTGACTGACTGGATTGTTTCAGACTGTTCATGTTTATTGCTCATATTTTTTCTGTATTCCACAGGATCATTACTGTGATTTGTGTGGTTCTTCACTATGATGATTTTTATAATGTCTGTCAGTAACTAATGGCGTATATGTCAGTTTCAGAACAGCCTTCCTTCACAACATTTAAGTTGACATAATCCCTGTCATTGTAGCAACATTCTACATTTATAATTGCAATACATACACTATGTTCCCTTGCACCTTGCATTAAGAGGTTGAGAGTTATGGTGCTGAGGTATCACTCATAGGTTCGTAGGTTGATAGGTTGGTACTAGGCTATCGACCCTAGGGCCTATGCAAGCCTAGCCATAACAATTCCCTGGATATTTCTTCCTACAATATTTACTTCTCCAGGCCCCTGTCTAGCAGGGCGACTGCCATGATCCCCGGGGTGAATTTCCTATCTCCCATCCAATCATCAAGGTTCATTTTGAAGAGGGCCAATGAGGTGCTCTGCTTGATATGTATGGGCAGTCTATTCCAGAGTATGGGGAGTATCTGGGTCAGGAACCTATCCCTCCAGCATGTTTTGTTCATTGTGATGACAAGGTTTAGATCCCTGGAGCGTGTGACTCTGAGGGATTGGGATTTCTTTAAGTGGAGCATGTCAAACAGCTCAGGGTTTGACATGGCCTTGTATGTTAAGCAGAGATCGCCTCTGAGTAGACGATATGCCACAGAGTATAGCTGAAGTTTTTATAGACGGTCAGTATATGGCATCTGCTTTAGGCCTGTGATTCTTTTAAAGTATTTCTGTGACCTTTCCAGCTGTTGCAGATGTCTTGTGAGGTACATACCAAACGGGGCATTATACTCTATAATGGGTCTAATGAGGGATGAGTACACTGGGACAATGACCTCCTTTTTTCTGGATGAAAAGCCCTTAGTGATGAGGTGTGCTACATAGAAGAATTTCCTGACTGCTGTGGCAATGTGGTTATCGAAAGTGAGACCACTGTCCACCTGTGTCCCTAAGACTTTCATCACACTTTCAATGTTTAGTGTCCTGCCACCTATGTGGTAATTCATGGGTACATGTTTTTTTCCAAAGGGGATAACTATACATTTCTTGGAATTAAGCTTGAGCCCATGGCTATGGCAAAGGCATCTGTTTCTGTAGGCATTAAGCTTGAGCCCATGGCTGAGGCAAAGGCATCTGTTTCTGTAAGGCCCTTTTGTAGAATATCCACATCATTTGGGGATTCAATAATGGCTCCCAGTTTGCAATCATCTGCAAACTTTGTTAGCCAGAGTCCCTTAGTGTTGGCCTGTGCTTCAGAGAAGTAGATGCCAAACAAGAGTGGTCCCAGGACTGAACCCTGAGGTACTCCACTTGTCACTTGTCTGGAGCTGGATTTGGAGTCACTATATGTCATGGGCTACATATCATGGGCATATATATTTTATATATATATATATATATATATATATATATATATATACTCCACTACATGTCATGGGCATATGTTTTATATAGATATATATATATATATATATATATATATATATATATATATATATATATATATATATATATATATATATATATATATATATCTATGGGTTCACTTCAGTTCACTAAACTTTCAATTCACTGACTTTCATTTTACTGACACCATTTCACTGAAATTCATTTCACTGAAACTTCATTTCACTGAAAGTTCATTTCACTGACAACTATTATTAGCAATAAAATGGAATATTCCCCCTTCCCCACTGTAGTGTGACCCTGGAGTTAGAATATATAGTTAGGGGGGTGTGGGGGGCAGAGCCCCCCACATCGGGGGGTGTGGGGGGTGCAGCCCCCCACTTCATTTCATATGATATTCTTACGTTTTGATATAATATTGCTTAGTAAAAGAAAAGTAAGTGGGGGGCTGCGCCCCTCCACACCCCCCTAACTATATATTCTAACTCCAGGGTCGCACTACAGTGGGGAAGGGGGCATATTCCATTTACTTTGTAATAATACTTGTCAGTGAAATGAACTTTCAGTGAAATGAAGTTTCAGTGAAATGAATTTCAGTGAAATGGTATCAGTGAAATGAAAGTCAGTGAATTGAAAGTTCAGTGAATTGAAGTGAACCCACATATATATATATATATATATATATATATATATATATATATATAGATAGATATATATATATAAAATTCTGAAATATCGAATTTCAGAATCCCAAGATTATAAAGTTGAAAGCTCAACTCCAAAACCCCAGAAGCACGAATTTCAAAATCCCAAAGTCCAGAGATGTTGAATTAGTGCTTCTGGGTTTGCAGTGTGTGAATGGATTGCTGAAGATTCAGGTACGTATTTATGTTTAAGGGTTTTGATTAGGGGCTTTAGTGTGTGTCAGTGCATTTTGTTACAGTGATGTGTGTGTGTGCGAGGGGAATGTAGCTCATATGGTGGTGTTTTTGTGTGTTTATCTGTGCAGTGCGACCTTGGAGTTAGTATACTTAAGTAGCGGGTGTGGGGGGCACAACCCCCCATATGGGGGATGAAGAGGGGCTTGCCCCCCTGCTTGTATATAGTGTAGGTTTGTGTGTGAGGGGAAGGTTTCTGTATGCATTTGTGTGTGGTGTATGATTAGTGTAGGAGTCGCAATTCTGCAATTAGATATATAGATATAGATATATAGATATGTATGTGTGTATGAATATGTGTATGTATATATATATATATATATATATATATATATATATATATATGTATATATATATATATATATATATGTGTGTGTGTATAAAAATATATCTGTATCCTTTTATGTGTAAACATGAATGTTGTATATACTTTTTCAGATGTATCCTGTGATATTAATCTGATATGTGTATATTTACATATAAGAATATGACTGATTTAACACTATTTTCACTTACAAGTACTAAACAATTGTAGTAGTCAAAGCAATTGTTCACTACTAGTCAGTATGTGTACTGAATGATATATTTGAAAAAAAACAACAGACATCTTTACAGCTCAGGTGGCTTAGTGGTTAATTATTTTGACTATAGTGTACAGGGTCCCAGGTTCAAGACCTGTAAGGGCTGTTTATTTTGTTGCTAGGCAGAACAAGGAGTGTTGGATACAGAGTGGTTAAGGCAGTTTTGAGCACCTTTAAGTCATTTTGCACAACGGCAAGTGGTGCTAACATACGATTAAATGAAAAGGTGCTTACACTGTGTAGGCTTCACTTACCAATGCCCAAATCTGCTTTGCATTTACATTTAAGCAATGTTTACACCTGCTAAGCATAGCTCACCCCTGGTAACCAGTGATCACATTCCAGTCTGATAAAATAGCAGGGTAATGACATCTTAAATAAGTGCATTCAATTCCATGTACATAACATGCTTCTATGTGATGTCATTACAGTAGCAAGGGGTGTGGTTATACTGTATGGGACACCTGAGTATACATGGCTAGTACCACAATCTTTTCTCTTTGTATGTGTTTCATACATGGGTAGTATCCAATGTTATATGCAGTCACACTTGCATGTATTGTATCATTACGTTACTACTTTTAATGGTACTTTTCCAAGTAAGAGTAGATTGCAGATTACAGTACTGGAACTATACACCCCTGTATGCAAAGCTGGACTCTGAGTACTGACTATCGTGTTCTTGGTGTTTGAGCTGTATGTTTTTAAGTATCCCCTATTGGATATTGATCTGATATGTTGATATTAACTATAGACTGCTATATGTTTAGGACATGTCATTGAGGACTGCTGTCATGTAGTAATGGCATACCTATCAGTGTCAGATGTCTATTTGACAAAACATTCATCCTAATGTATAACCTGTTGGCTAGCTGATTTCTGTCTGTCCTCTTTACAGATGTGCAGATGTCAGGTATCCATCTTAGCTGCTTACAGGCAATCTCTGATTGACTGACACTGACATATCTCCCCAGCTGTGTTATGAATACAAGAGCTAGGAAACTCCACTCTGTATGCTCCACATGCCATGGATACCTCAACCAGACTAAGACAATCAACAGAACATGCTTGGATACAGGTCCCTAACCCAGACACTGGCCATGTTATGCAATATATGTTGCATAAATGTCAATTTGAGCACCTCACTGGCCCTCTGCAAGAAAAGGACCAGATGACTGAATGTTGAATTTAACTGTCATCCTGGGGATCACTCAAGTGGCATCGGTTGATAGGTGGCCTGCTGACAAATGTCAGGTTGCATGATACCAGTGTACCCGCATGCCCTACTCTTCTCATCTCTCCCTGGATATTAGCCTAATACACACTTAGGAACACCTGCACCTATGGACCTCAGTACTGACAAATGTGTCAGTGTGCATTACTGAGAATAACAGTGTATGTGTGTTTGTAAACTTGTAGTTGAAAATACTGAAGGTCTTCTCAACCACTGCACCCCCCATTCCTATACTTAGAAATGGCTGCTCCATTAATTCACATTAAATGTATCTTGCTACACTCTTCACCCTTTGGGCTACCTGGAGCTTGCAGTACCAGCATAATACTGTTTTACAAATAGGTAGATAGGAGTGGGTTACCTCTGTGTCCTGGCAAATGTGAGTATGTGTGTGTGTGTGTGTGTGTGTGTGTGTGTGGGTGGGTGTGTGTGTGTATGTGTGTGCAATTGTGTGTGAGTGTGCATATTTGCAGGAGACAGCATTCTGAGGCCACATTCTCCAAATACATTAAACCTTGCCATACATTATAAGGGATGGTGATGTCACTGACATTAGGAGAGCCATGACAATCCCTCGCCCTACTATCCCTGTGGCATGTGCAATAAATGCATATCCCTGTAGCAGCACTGATTAAATAGTCAAAGGTTTGTATTGCAGTCCTTGTCAATGTGTGATTGTGAGTATATCAGAGCACTATCATGGGTTTCAGTGAGTACAATATCAAATGTGGGGTGTGGATGCTGCTTATACTGTCTTTACACCATGGTACCCCCAGTACATGTGTCAAGGTCCACTGTATGAGGACCGCTGCCACCATCAACCATACAGGTAACTGATTACACTATCCAGCCCAATGATGCATGTGCTGTGTGCAAAAATTCTGTAACAGTATGGACTCACTGACAAGGCAGTTAGCACTGCTAAACCCAGGTCTGACAAATGTGTCTGTGACTGTATGTATTTGTCAACGTGTATATGACAGTATGTCATATTATGTATTGTTCATTAACACCCAGGACACCCACCATTACCACACTGTACAAGGCCTGGTGATGTTCTTCACTTAACAGAAAGTTCGGGACAGACCTCACTCTAAAAGCTCTGTGGTGTGTGCAATTAAGGCTGTACACTTTAGTAGCAATAAGTACCTAGGTAGGGGTTCTAATCTCAGTGCTGCCAAGTAAGTGTGTGTGTATGTGAAAGGATCTACTTCAATTTGCAGAAAATATATGTCTCAGGAGATCATTTGTTGGTAACATTTCAAAGCAATCATCTTGTGGAAATTCATTCCATCAAAACTAGTAGTGCATGTGTAAATGCCCTCTTCCCCACTGTACAGCTGTACAGCGATACTGGAGTTGGTATATATAGTTGGATGTTGTTGCTGTGGGCACGGCCACCCACATTGGGGTTATTGTTGTTTCGCATCCCCCCACTTAGTATGCTGTTATACGGTACAGTTTATGTTAACAGGCTCCATAGTTGTTAATCACTCTATGTGTGGTTCAACACCACCCCACTCACTCCAAAATAAACAAGCCACATCCAGGAAAAGCAATTTTAAATAGCATACAGTGATTTGGGCTAGTCTTAACTAATATGGAGTCCTAGACAAAAGAGTTCTATGGTATCCACTCTCATGCACCACTACCCTAGCACATGCCTCGAGCTTTGTCTTACTTTTTAGCTTTTTATGTCATCCCTTTCCTGCATCTTTTAAACACTTCCTAAGTGAAGAAGACTGCAGTGTAATAACTGTGCAGGAAACAATGTAATTAAGGAAGGGGTCTGGGGCTGCTAGATCCCCCTCAGAAACTATGGAGTTCTAGATGCTCAGCGATGCATTTTAGAGGTTTTTTTCTGTATACCTGATACAGTGATGGCGTGAAATAAACTCATGATCATGGAAAGAAACATGGAAATAAGTTGTGTCCAAGGTTTAATGTTCAAAGCTGACAATGCAGTATTTAGAAATTAAGTGGGAAATAGTTACCCATAAAGTCAGAAGAAAATGCTTGTAAAGGCATATGAAGTCATATCTGGGATAAGTGCTTGCTTTCCACCACCCTCCCAAAAAAGATAGTCACCTTCTATGACTTGCTGCTGTCGGAGGTACATTCACTACATGCCTCTTTACCCCCTCCCCCAAAAAAGATAACCACATGTACATACATCTGATTTTGATTGTTTGGAAAGTGAAAAATAACACTCACAGTACTTTGTTTTAACTTGCTGATCCTAGACATTACAATGCCCCAAGACAAGCTATAGTGACCTTCTGTGCATACCTTTGATGTCTGATTTTTGAGGAAAATTAAAAAAAATAATGACCTCACTGTCTAGAGCCCCCATTACATTCTATAGTGACCTTCTCTGCATACCTCTGAAGTTTGACTGTGAGGAAAATTAAAGAAATAATGACTAAAGTCTCCTAGCTCCCAAACAAATTAGAGTGACCTTCTATATCCATTTCTAAGCGAAATCAGTTTTAGATTAAATTAGGGTTAACATCTGTTCTTTTTTTGAGAGGGACAGTCCCTCTTTGGGAAGTTATATCCCGTGAAAAAAAACTAAAAAAATGGCAAATGTCCTGAGATTTTACCAACATTATACATCTCTGTGATGCATGAGTTGTGTTAGTAGGTGATGCCCTTTCCCCTGGAACACACTGCATCCATGTACACAGTATTGCTGTGCACCTGTGCAGCACACTGGCATGTACTGTGCAACAGACCTCACAAGTGTAAACACCATTGCTGAATGTGTATACGTGTGGCAGTTATGTTTGCTCTGTTGCTCACAGCCCCTATGTGTTTGTCTGATACATACCTGGAATGATATGAGGACTGATGTCATTAATTAATGTCTGTCCTTAGATTTGCAGATCTCATAAGCAGCAATGAATGTATGTGCAATAAAATCCGGTTACACTGACAGCCTTCAAATCTTAATGTGGATATGAGGAGCGTACACAGCCTTGTTAACATGCCAGCCTCTTCTATGATATGCAATGGGGCCTCAATACTGCATTTGTTAACATTACACACACCTGATATGTGACATATGACCTGTGCAATCCAATGCAGTATCAAACAAATGTGTTAGTCATGCAGATGCTGAATGAGATGCATACAATATGTGGTTTGCATAAGGGTGCACACCCTTAACACAATGGTTTGTTGAAGCACCTGTTAAATGAACTACAGCAGTCACTATTCCTGGAAGGGGTATACTAGCATGGGCCATCTTCACTTGCCATTGTTTGTTCACTCTGCCCTACAAATGTCCTCAACTCTGCCAGATTGCAAGGTCAGCTCATGTGCACACCCCTTGGAGGTCATACAGTAACTTCACTATTGCTGTAGAGTCAGGGTTATGTCTGGCACAATTCATAACCTTCACTGTGTTCAGATACAGCCATTCTTAGAAAGCTTTGTATGTATGCTTCAGTTAACTGTTGTGTCCAAGCTGGCAACCCTCCCCATCAGCCTTATTGCAGATGCTTGACAACTATGGGCCACACATGAGTGTTATTTTTCAGTGTTCCAAATTCTAAACACCATGTCTACCGGTCGAGTTCCAGCTAATGAACAGCAAACCTAAAGGTGTACACTTGCACCAGCAAGCTAAATATTGGGGATGGTTGCCCTGAGGTGGAGTGAGGTGTTGCTTGTGCACCACACGTATCTTTATTAACACTGTCTGTAGTTGTCAGCCTTGGTCTCAGTACACCATTACACATTGCAACACATGCCTTTGGGAGACTTGATGTTACGCTTATTCTACCTGTAGAGAGTTCTAGATGATGTATCATGTGGGGCAACTCTTCCATCTGATTACTCTAACCCATAGGCCACACTTATGCAGAATCCAGGCAATTGTCCACACAGGTACTTCACAGGAAGTACTTGCTAGACATTCCTGCAAGTCCCACAGTGTTGCTGCATGTTTCTGGGCAGCCTCCATGACCAGTTTGCAACATGTTTTGTCATCTATTTTTGGATGGGCATCTGTTTATTTTTTACATCAATGTCCCATACTTCATACACATATACAAGACTGCACTGTTTGCCATGGTATATGCAATGGTGAGGTAAGGATACTTTTACCACTCCTGAGTGCTAACTTTCAGATATGGGATCCATTTCATGGTTTGTAAATGTGTGCAAGCCATGGCTGCCTCTGTTGCAGGTGAGTGGGCAAATGTCATGGACATACTTCTTGGATAGTGGATCATTACTTGGTGTGACACTAAGACACTGTACTTAATGGAAGGTGTGTACTCAAGAAGAGTGAATCCTGTCAGTACATCACAAGTTGCTTCCACAATATATTATTTGGAGTGTGTGCACACATATGCTTCCAATGTTTGTTAAGTTATGTATTCCCCATATTTGTTGTCCTAATATAGGATTCCATATTACACATTCATTGCTCATTTTAGGATCACATTACAGGTTGCAAAAGGTGTGGAATGTGGTATTGTGGTTTGTCATTGTTTATATCAGGAAGAGTTGCCATTGTAATAGTGATGTATACATTGTTGTAGCCAATGTATAAGGGCAATGTTTCAGACATGCACTACTGTAGGCCATTTGTCCCACCATTATGTTCATCTCTGTCCACACATCTTGCACTGACAGGTTGTTAGGTATACTGCAGGACTCTTACATACCCTTCAGATATGCCACCATGGTGACCACTGTGATGCAGTGTAGTTAACACCAACAATAAGTGAACATGTAAAGCATGCATTATGGGTAGGTGTGTTAAATGTGTACATGGCGAATAGCATGGCCATAACATGGCCGGTGTATTGGCAAACCTGAACAAAAGACCTATATACTCACCAGCTACAGGCTGCTGCCCCATTTATATACCTAAATAGTTATGTGAGAGTAGTAATGTCAGTAGCCATACCTGTGGCATTGGTACAGGGTGGGAGCAATATCTCAGCACATTGACAGTACAAACCCACAAACTAGAGATTATGCACATCTGTTCATTACTACACTGCAGCAGTAGACTATTTTATCTGACATATGCATGTAGATACTTTACAGATGAAAATGGTTAAGCAGCAGTGGTCTAGTAATGTGCCCAGGGATCATACCTGCATGCTCCTTGTCCATTGTGTGGGTGGCAGCCACCACCACAATGCTGTCTTCAGCCTGCTGGTTTGTCTGGCAGGCGGGTGCCCCAAGGCTGGTGAGGAGCTCTTCAGCATGTGTCAGTGGGGTTTGGATGGCATGAACCCCACTTGTTGCTAGCTGGTCCCTCCTAACTGCAGCAGCACATTGACGGGTATGGCGGATCATATCTGTGCACCAGTGCTGCACCTGCTAATAATTTCAGTTGTGCAGGCCGACATCATTTCCCCTCTGGATGAGCTCGTTCCACAGCTCAGTCCTCCCCTGCAGATCCTGGGCCCTGCAGCCAAATAGTACGGCATAATGCATGATGAGGTATTGGATGATTGCATCATTTTCAAGGTTTTTGAATGTGGGCAGACATTCCCAGGGCATTGTACCTGGAAGACATAAACAGGAGAAAAGGTCACAGGACCTCATATGGTTGTCCACGTGCACATCAACAGTGGATATAACTTGCAAATAATCCGGACTATACCATAACACTGTAAGCTATCATGGCTTTGACATCTTGCTTTACACTCCTGACCCTGACCTGTTCAATTCCCCCAATGTTGGACACTTAGTGGCATAATTCTCTATTCACCATTCATTTCTGTGTAGAGGAATGACAGTGGCCATCTTCCATGTGGATGGTGGCATGTCTGTGTTTTACTGTAGTGTGTAATGGAACTGTGAGCACATGCCTGTGTTCATGTAGGAGGCAATTTGTGATGTTCTCATACCCCATGGAGACTTGCTGTTGCTGCCATCAGTTGGCATTATGTCCATGCTCACCACTGATGCGGGCAGGAGTGTGGTTGATGTGCATATCCCACTGTACTAATGTTGTGGACAGGGTGCCACTGTTCCCACCTATCCTGTCTGATGCAGGTAGACTGTATACATGGCATGTGTGTATGAGGTGTGCTTTATCCCCAGTACAGGTTGTGTACCTATGTGGAGACATAGTTGGAATTGGCCTTGGTGGTTAAAATATGTCTGATTTCTAGTCATAGTCAGGCTTACAGGAAGTCACCTGTGAACCTACATGCTTGCTCAGATGGAGGTGCACTTGCTTCCAAGTTGTGGTCTGCACATATGTGTCCATGCACAGCCACTATAGCAACCTATTATGTGCTTTATTTCTTGGTGCTGTCCACCAAGTGGGGAATTACTCTATCGCTGGTGGAGGATGGTAGTACAGGTCAAGTACTGCTGATTCCATATAGCTATAATGGATATGAAGAGTACACACTCCTGTTACTATGCATGGTACTTGTGCAATTGGAACATGACCCCACAAAAGCATATGTCAACACAATCCCCACCTGTGATGTGTCCTATACCCTGCTCAGTTCAATAGGAAACATAACAACCTGTCCTGTGGAAACATAGGGGAATTAATACTCAGTACAGTAACCCAGTTGAATGTGTGTGCACACCCTTACACCGATATGTTGTGTAAACACCTGATGAGATGATTACAGCATCCATTTGTCTTGGTTTGTACTGTATCACCATATCACAGCTTCACTTGGCAATGGTTGCTCACCTTCCAGGAAATAGCTTTGTTTCTTTTTCAATAGAATTGTACAGGTTATGGGTCACATTTGAGGTGAGAAATGTTTTGACATGACTTTCTGTGGTCTTATTGGCATACAGTACACAGACCTGGCATTCCAACAGGGGTGTGTACACTTTGATATCCAGTGTATATGGGTTCTGATATAGCTGTTAGTGGTAGGCATGGACAGTGGGTCATATATATACACATATATATATATATATATATATATATATATATATATATATATATATATAAATAATCACTTCTAAATCTCAAATACGCACAATATTGAAGACCGGATTCAGGAGACCAGATACCCAAAGGACGAGAAGACCGGAAGACCAGAAGTGTGAATTTCAAAATCCCAAACACTACACTAAACATACACCACACACATACGCATGCACACACCTTCACCCAAAACACAAACATGCAAACCTACACTTCATAAAAGCATAAGGGCAAGCCCCTCTGTACCCCCCCATGTGGGTGGCTGCACCCCACACACCCCCTACTTAAATATTCTAACTCCAAGGTCACACTATACAGCCAAACACACAAACACCACCACACACCTACTTTCCCAGCACACACACACATCACAGTCACAACACACACTTGCAAACACACTAAAGCACCTTACCAACACAAACAAACATAGATACTTACCTAACTTCCTGACATCTCCATACGTCGCGATTTTGAAATTCGTGATTCTGGTCTTCCGGTCTTCTCATCTATCTGGTATCTGGTCACGGGATTCCTGTTTTAGGTATTGTAAGTATTTGGGATTTAGCAATGACCCCATATATATGTATATATATATATATATATATATATATATATATATATATATATATATATATATTTATATATATATATATATATATATATATATATATATGTGTGTGTGTGTGTGTGTGTGTGTGTGTATGTGTATGTATGTGTGTGTGTGTGTGTGTGTGTGTGTGTGTGTGTGTATGTGTGTGTGTGTGTGTGTGTGTGTGTGTGTGTGTGCCTGTATCATTAGAATGTTTAGTGCTTCCACATTGTACATTTCCTATGGTAGACTGATTGCTCTGCATGATATGTTAGAGAAAGATTCCTTAGTGGTAACTTGTTGTAGCTATGTTGTGCAGGGTCCTGGGTTCATGACTTGCAAGGGCTGGTTATTTTGTTGCAAAGCAGAACAGTTCAGGTGTGGAAGAAGGGATTATGGCAATAATTAAAAATAGGTCCCTATTTTGGGACACTTCACCCCCATTTACAGTGCCTTTGGTCAGATGCAGTGAGAGGTTTAGAGTGTGGATCCCATGTCTGAATGCACTACATACATGCATACACACACACACACACACACACATATATATATATATATATATATATCTATATATATATATATATATATATATATATATATATATATATATATATAGGTTTACCATTAGCATGTTGGCGTACCATTGTATGGCTATGAAGTATTCAAACTACAGATGTTCGAATACTTTGTATCTGTGCAGGTTAAATTAGCTAATGTTATATTTGCGAATGGACTGTACATTCGCAAATATTAAAGTTTGAAGGAATGTACAGGGATTGTGGTACAGTGCGGTTAGGGAAATACCTCCCTTTCCTTATTATAGTGCGATCATGGAGTTGGAATATATAGTTAAAGTGGTGTGGAGGGTGCAGGGGGGCTTGCCCCTCTGCATAAACTGGATGTTAGATGTGCTAGTTAGGGAGTAGCGGCAAGGATGGCATTGCTGTTAAGTGCCGAAAATGTCATGTCCAACATTTTCGGCATTAACAACTGATTTCCGAGATTAGAACAGTTAGTTTATGTGTACTTTCAGTGAATTATATATATATATATATATATATATATATATATATATATATATATATATATATATATATTCCCTACTGTTGGATGACTGTGCTGCATGATATGTTTGAGAAAACATCAAAACCATCTACAGTTCTGATGGCTTAGTGGTAAATTGCTGAGGCTATGGTGTGCGCGGTCCTGGGTTCAAGACTTGCAAGGGTTGATTTTTTTTTGTTGTTGCTGGGCAGTACAAGAGCTATTGGATATGGAGTGATTAAGGCACTTTTAAGCAGTTGTAAGCAGGTTTGTGTAGGTTTGCGTGGTGGTAAGCAATGCTAATTTCCAGTTAAATATGCTTACAGGCAGTTAGCCTGAAAGTGCTTAATCTGTGTAGGCATTGCTTAGCGCTGTTTAAACAGACTTAATCCTGCTTGCTACTGCTTAAAAGTGCTTACTACCACTTACCCCAGTGCTAATTTCTTCAAAAGAAAAGAAAAAAGGGGTGATAGGAAAGTAGTGAAAAAGGGAGCATGCAGAGGGAAAGACAATAGGGAAAATAGCTAGGGGTGTGCAGGACGGGTGTAGGGAAGGTACATAGCTGTCCATTTCTTCTACAGCAACAGCTGTGCATATATACTGAATTTGGAGGTATATTTGGACACTCAAACCCCTGAGAGAGGGGTGAGGACAACAATAATGTGTTGTGAAGCCAATTAGACCAAATTACATGTGTCCAGTGGACATGTGTGTGAAATGGACAGCTATGTATGCGGCTAAATTTTGGGGGAGAACAGATTGCCTTTTTTTTAAGGTGAGAGTGGGTTGCTGGGGAAGGATAGTAGGTATATTTGGGGGAGGTAGGTTGGGTAAGAAGAGAGACAAGACAGCATACAGGGGTGGTATATGACACATGGGGGGAAAATCCTCTTGGATGGGGAGGGGTGTTTGAAAATCAGAAGCCCATGAGCCCCCAAATGGAAACAGTGGTACTGAGGTCCCCACCCATGGGCAGTCACCACTGCAACTTCATGGCCTGGAAGTTGGCTGTGCTGGAGGCTGAGCAGGAGGGGCAGGCTGACCTTCTAATTGCACCATGTGTCCCTCAAGCTGGAGTAGCAGATCTCCAAACTCTATTCGGAGCTCGCTATGCACCAAACCCCGGACTTGGCTTCGGGTGACAGTATCCTGTCCACACCCACTCCGGGGAGACGAGCCCCATCCACTGAGGCAGTTCCACCTGAAGGTAGTGCAAGAGCAGGGGATGAGGAGGTCCCAGGATGGGTCCCAAATGGGCTGGGGCCTGGTGCCATGGACAGATTAGGTGGGAGAGGTGGGGCTTCTGGGACCGGCCTTCCCAAACGCACTATGGTGTTACAGTTTTGAATATATGTGGGTTAGTAATAGTCAACACAATCCAGGATTAGTTATAACAGCATGCATAGATATTCCCATTAACCCAAAACAACAGATTTGGAACAGTTGCATACAAACAGAACACATGCATATATGGAACCACAGTGACCATTACAACAGCATGCAATTTACATTGATAGCAACAGGCCACCAATGATAGTATTTCAACATGGAACATTAACAGAAACACATTTCAATATTTGCTGAACAAAGAGGACATATGTCCCAACAGTAGATTTGGTGTAAAACATACCCATCAATTTGTGTATTTAGATTATTGTTGCAGATATGGTGGGGGTAGAGATGTTAATTAACTTGTATATCCTTGCAGTACTCACAACCTTAATGATAATTGCTCTAATCATTATTGTACAGGTATTATTACAATACCCTATGGCCTTGGTTTGGGCAGTGGTATGTTTGTACATAGTGTACACTTAAACTGTCTTATAGCTACATTCTACATATCTTACCTGGTAGACCTGTGGAGGGAATGTTTGTTAACACTACCTGACTGTTTCTACACATATTCCCAGATTCCTATTTATAATTCTGCACATACCTCTCGACCTCTTAATGCAAAAAATCTGTACAAAGCTTGGCAAACTGGGGGTACAAATAGGGACATATTTTAAATATTGCTCTTATAAACTTTTAGACAGTTGCTAGAGTAACAGGATTGTTTTAATATATATTTTCTGAAGGATATGAAGTCTGAAACTCATATGCATGTCATTATTTAGTGACTACAATCCTGAGATCATCCCAGTGATATGCCAGGAAAATAGAAGAACAGGCCATAAATATGATGCAAAAATCTGGACATTCTGCACAAATATTTACAGTTGAGAGGTATGATTATGCATACAGCTTACTACCACTCCTGGGATTCGAACCATGGCTGTGTGTACTAAAAATACAACCATTTGTGTTTCATCAGAGCAAGCTATTTAGAAAGTGCTGTCTCTTCTTTCAGTGTTTTCTGTCTAAGTCTCTCTTGGTTGTACAGTCTGACCTTGTAATTACAACATTCTTATACAGACATTCCTATACACATTTTTTTATGTAGCACAGTGTGAGAAACAGTTGACACAACAGTACTATTCACATACAAGATCTTGGTAAATGCAACATGTGAGGCCATACAATACCAGAGTAAACACAACCAGTCCAAGAATTAGAACTTTACTGCCAGGCAGTTACACTTTTATTTAAATATGACCTATATGGGACTATTACTGTCATATTGTGTGGTTTATTCAGTGGAAACCATACACATTTTTATAGTGCCAGGTGACACTTTACTCCTTTATATTTATTTGGTATGACTACTACAAGCAAGATTGTTACTCACCAGCCTCGCAACACAGCCTTTGCAACCTGCTGGCATGGGCTTCCTGGTTCACAGCCAGCTCAGCTGCAGCTGTAATGAAAATAGAGAAACATTTATGCATACCTATCCATCACATACACATGCTGGACTTTGGTAAGCAATTACTGCTATGAATACTTATACACTACTGGGACATCTCCCCTGTCTCTTGCTTCTTAGACCCACCGTTCCAAGAGCTCCCTCTTCCTCCGTTTCAAATTGGTATAGTGGTGCCGGACCTGCTCACCAGTCTGAGGGATACCAGTGGCACTGGTGAGATCACAGGTGATACTTTCCCAGGCTTTCTCTTTATATTTGGAGCCCTGGTACTGGTCCTGCAGCAGTCTCATGTCATGTTTTCTTACTAGGAGTCCTACCATGACCTTGGACTCATGTATGCCCCAGCACTGCACCCAGAACTGCATGCCCTCTCCAGCACCTGCCATATTGCCTACAGTGGAGATCTACAACCAGTTATGAGCTGTATGCCTGCCTATGAGGTTTACATACAGATGTTTTCCTGCCTTTTGCCATGATTGGACAGTTGAAAATGCTGAGCTAATCTAAGCTACAGGTAAACCTGCTTGGCTAAAGTTGGCAGTGCTTAAAGGGGTTGGTTCAGCATTGCTTACAAATGGGCAAATCCACTTAGCTAGGCTATCCATTGCTTAGTATTCATATGTACACAATGCTTACACCTGGTCAACATAGCTGTGCAATGCTTAGCATTGCTTTTGCTTTATTGTACTGGTCTACCACCTGTATGGGATTGATTCATCATTCATTACATAATATAGATTTATTTACCTACCCTGACATCCCCCAATGTGCTGTGATTAATTTATTCTTGTGTCACTCTTCTGTATTGGGCACTTGTGTTTATATGGGGGTTTCACTACTTTATTACACTGACACCTCACAGGGGTTGAGAGAGTGGCCTAATGGTTAAGGTGTTTGCCTTACAAACACAAGGTGCAGCGTTTGAGTTTCAGAAGGGATAACTGGCTAAGCTTAAAATGGCTCTCAAGGGCAGTTAGCTTAGTATTAATCTATGAACCTATCTGGGCCTATTATACTACTTTGGTTGAGAAAAATCAGTTACTTCTTACATAAATATCCAAAAAATTAAAAGTCTGATGATTACAGATTCAAAATGGGAATGGCTTTGATGAGGCTCAAACTGTGAATGACTACATGCAAGGCGTGCATTCTAACTGCTACACTATTGCTCTTATGCTTATGCTGGATGTCTGCTGCTTTTTAACTTACCGTGCCGTTTCAGCTGGGCTAAGCATAGCTAAGCAATGGGCACACCTACGCAGCTACTTAAACTTTATTGCATATATAAAAAAAATATATTTGCTGTGTTTTTTTATTTGTACCCTTCAGAATATCCATGATAATGCTGAACCTGTTATTCCATCAACTTTCTGTTTTGTGGGACGATTGTCCCTTATGCCTTTGTCCACATTCCTTACTCTAATGAGTTGGGAGGTGTGTGCTATGTGCTTATGCTAAACCAGTTATTCTCTCAACCTTTGGGTTGGTAAGGACAATTGTCCCTTATGGCTTTGTCTAGATTTTGTCCCTTATGGCTTTGTCCAGATTTATTTCCCTTACAGGTTGGGGGTGTTACGAGCATTCTCACTGATTTTAAATTGTTAGACGACAATTCTGGAGTGCAGGGGGCATGTACATTGTGAGAGATCTGTTCTCAGACACACCCCCTGTGCTTGAGCACATAATCATGTTTATTTTACAGCACAGCAGCGTGTCTTCATACATATGCATGGTGCACGACTATGCTGAACAGGAGTGGTCTCAACCATGCAGGAATAACTTATTCCTGCATGGCTGCTTGCTGAATCCGGGGGTCTGTCATTATTTAATGACTTAAATCCTCACTGATTTTCCAGAAAACCACTAATTTTAAGAGGAACACACCAAAAATATGAGGCCACAATCTGGACTTTCTGTGACAATCTGGACAGTTGAGAGCTATGCTCATACATAGTAGTGTGCATCATAGATACCAGTACTACTGTCGATTTGTGCAGAGGAGTGTGCAAAATCTATAAATGTACACGGCAACTTAGTCTCAGGCACCTATCCATTCCAGTTTGAAATCTGAGCAATATAAGCTGACCAGATTGCTGACCCAATCAAGGAGTACAGTTTAGTGTACGTGTGTGTGTGGGGGGGGTAGGGGTAATTGGGAAAATATGTGAATGCTTCGTGTGAATGTAAGTGGATGAGTGCTTACTGCGAGCATATTTATGTCTCTTTGACTGGTATGATGGATACAGAATGTAGCTGTGTGCATGCGCGAGTTTGTGTGTGCGCACACTTGTGTGTGTGTGTGTGTGTGTGTGTGTGTGTGTGTGTGTGTGTGTGTGTGTGTGTGTGTGTGTGTGTGTCTGTGTGTGCACATGAGCACGTGCACACATGTGGGTACCTGCATTGTTTACCTACGCAGGATGGTGGGCTGTACACACTTTTTAAAGCGCAGGCTTAATTCCTCAATTTGTTAATTTGATGATCTATTGTGCATTATTATGGAAAGGCAGCAATTTAGATATCCAATTCCCTGTGACTGATAAAAAAAGATGATTGAAGTAACATGCTTCGATTAGAAGTTAGAAAGCCATTCTGCTGCTCATCAATGCTGGATAAATGAATATTACAAGCCTTATTTTTTTTTTTTTATTATGACATCATTAAATGAAATGAATAGGCAGCTATTGATTATCATCTTTACAATTTGCTGTAAAGCAATGCTGTTAAAATTAAGGACGATTTAATGGACTGGAACATATAGTAATTCAAACTAATAGTCACTGACATCCGGCATATTTACAACTATACTTCTTTCTCATAAAATCAACTGCTTGCATATAAGTTAAAGTAACATACTTTTTGGTTATATGATACCTACAATTATGTTGCCCAGTTCTTCAAGACTTATCTTGATCTTAATGTGCATTTTGTATGTAAGGTGCCCTGGATCTTTCATTCACTCTCAATCTTCATAACACAAACAAATAAATAAATAAACTGCATGTATCACTTTCAGTTCAGTACTGACCCTGAAGATGTTATTGTATTGCAAGTCATACTGCAACTGGGTTAGAGGAACTGGATTTAAGTCTTCTAACACTTTAAAACTCAGATAGGAAAACCAACCCATTGTTATAACCCATTATACCAAGATTAGTCAATGCAGGAAAGTCTTAACTTTCCTGTAGTTGATGTTTCACTAGATCAAGGCTATCCACGTTATGCACCTACTAAACTGTAGAGTCAGAGAAGAGGTAGAAGGTGAATTTTTCTTTTTTTTTCCATTTACTCTATCTACATCAAATGTGTGCAACATCGGAGTATGTAAAGAATAAGATGTGGGAGCTTCACCCCATGTTGTTACTACAGAGGGACTTGTGTTTTGTGACATTGTGAGTGTCATTGTTTTGAGATTATAGGCTCTAGAAGTGTTAAACATTTTAGTTTATATCAATCACTTGCCGACCAAATGACACGTAATTAATCGTAGTAAATCCAATGAGGTGGTTTTACTTTTATTCGTAATTTATTGAATTATGATGCGGGCTAAAATGCATGCACAATTATCATTTTCCTTGCAGTTTATGTTAATAAAATCAATATATTCATGCTCCGCACTTGTTTAATACCTGATTTAAGGAAACAGGTTTGGTTGACTTGCCCCAAATACTGTGAAAATGACTACTTTTCCACAAATATGTAAACATATCCTTGAAGTGATATTATTCCTTCCTCATTCTACAATGAATACCATTTGCAGTATTTCTGAAATACTGTATTAATATTACCATTGCAGTTTATTGCTATATGAAAATAAAGTAAGAATTGCAACAATGGCATTATTTTTAGCTAATTAAAAGTGCTGATAAAACCTACAGGGTAATCATCTCTTTATCTTCTTCCTGTTTAATTAATTCTGAATTCATATACTGGACAACTTATCATTACAAATGTGATTTATACACCATGGGAACTGCATACAAAGTGAGCCATTGAGGGATAACAAACCATTCTGAGCTATGGAAGACTGTTAACTTTTCTCTTAAGGAAAAAACAGCTAAAGTTGGAAGGAAGATGAAGACCGGTTTAATTTTACATAGCTTTAAATGAGGGAAAACAATTTGTGCAGATGCTTGTGAGTGTTTGTACAAACATGTATATATACATGGGTATTCATTATAAATTTATATCTATCTACTCTATCTACACACACACACACACACACACACACACACACACACACACACACACACACACTCACACACACACACACACACACACACACACACACACACACACACACATATATATATATATATATATATATTTTTTTTTTTTTTTGGAGGCCATATTCAGAAAGAGATTCTCTCATTTTAAGTCTGACCTGATTCCAAAGACATGCATTCAGTATAAGTGACTTATTTGGGTGTAAGGCCTAACTATAAACAGGATTACACTAGAGGATGATTCCAAGAGACCTGCTCTCAGTTTAAGTTGTCATTTGGAATCAGGTCCATTGCATGTGTTTCTTGTTGTCTTCACCTGCTACACCAACTGTGTTTCTGGTTATTTATTTTTCTCTCTTCCTGATGTTATACTCTAAAATAATGTAAAATTATTTTAAGAAACCAATGAATAAGAAAAAATAGTATTAAATATGGTAACTGCTTGTGAACAGCTTTTCTTTTACATCTTGTTTGTTCAGTAATTTTAGAAATAACAAAAAAATGACATTATAAAAAAAAATCTATGAAATGATTTCCCTGCATATACACCTTGTACTCAAGAACATTAGAAAAGCTTATGCTGATAAATTAAAAAAAAGGCTTGACAATTGTATTGCCATGCAGCCATGATTCGTTTCTTTTCTTAATCGTAATCAGCAGTACCTGCCCAGGTTTTCCATGTTCACACAAATATGCATCATATTCTGATGCAAATTCTGGAGCATTGTCATTCACATCGAGAACTCTGATGGCCACAGGTACTCGAGAAACTTGACTGTGATTTCCTGTAAAAACAAAAGACTCACATTTTCATCTATGCCAAAAAATACAACATGCTCTTTATTCACTTCATTTACTTGTATATGTTTTGTATATTACTATATCTTGTAAATTACTCAGCTTGCTCCTTAAAAATGTATAAAATATCTGAACCATACTAATTAACGCATTTGAAAACATCTGGAAATAAAATATTTAAAAATTCTTCTGCTATTTAAATATCTGTTGTCAACTCCTTATCAAATAAAATCCTATGTATTTTAGAAACTATAAGATAGAACATCCAGGTGAAAAGCAACATCTACAAAACACTGTAAGTGGTATGTTGTACAAATTATTTGTAATCCTAATATAGAAATATTTATTTGGAGAATAATCTGAGAATAATTTCTCTCACATGTACACACACAAGCAAAGATACAAGATACAACAAATAATATTCTTATACATAAATATGATTTCTTGTTTATTTGAATCTCCCTACAATACATTTTAGGTACAACATCATACTTTGAGAGAAAAACTGACTGCACAGCATTTTCAGTCTGATGGGTAGAAAAAAATCATACTACCTTCAGTTCAAGCCAGTGACAACCATTTGTTCTTCCCAAAGTAATTTTTCTACACTTAAATGTGACTGATTGTATTAGCAGAAAATGTCTTAGAAAGCCAGGAATGATATTTAGTTTGAATCTAAAACAGCGAAATAGACTTGCTGTACTTTTTGAGGTAGCATTTATAATTGTTTTAACTACTATTTGAATTGTTTTCAAATGTTGTTCATTGTTATTATTATCTTAACACATTATTTATTTTTCAATTCTTTCTTTATCCTATCATGTTTTGCAGGTATACCAGTCTCTATCCTGGGACTTAGCAGGCACATATATACTTACACATGCATGGCATACTAGTGCATACACATGCACATATACACAAAATAACCTCATACGGTGTATGCATATGTAGTGTACATTTTGATGACTGCCAGATTGGCTAAGGCGTGCCCTTCTTTTATGGAGTGAAACTGGACTAACCAGAAAAAGTCCATAAAGAAGCAGTGAGGACAGCATCTTCATACACCACCTCATCTATGAGCCAAAGAGTAAAATCAGGTGCTTTGGTATCATGATGAAGCACTGCAATTCTCTTCCATCCTACCTTAATACTTTTTATATTTAAGTAATATATAATGCTTAACTATGGGCATAGGTAGCTTTAGGCACCCACAAACCCTGCAGTTGCTGGGGGCCCAAACCACAGCAAGTTATCTTGTTTTGATATTCTGTAACATTGTTTTGTGAAACCAACAAAAGCTAGTACAGAAATCTTGTCTACTTCATAAACCAGGTGGTTGATAATAAATCTTCCTTATATATCCTTTAAAATTCAAAGAGATCTCTGCTAATAGTAAGAGAGTTTTTTTTAATAAAAAATTCAGTTTCATTACATGTTTTACCACTGACATCGTGCCCTTGATTTAAAGCCTGATGGTGGACATTATCTCCACTAAAACAGACATCATAGTCAGCTCTATGTACCTGAAATAACTGTGGCTGTAGAGGGCCCCCATAATCATCTGTGACTGTGTGTGTGCCCCACAAAAGTTGCTGCTGGCTGGGGAAAAATGAGGGCAAAAAATATTATTCATTTTCTGATTACACTATTTATCCAAAACAGGGTTGTGATATGATCCTTTTAGGATAAAGCATAATCAGTGAATAAACATGAGCTAAGTAAGTGCTAGAGAGTAGCAGCCCAAAGATCAGTGTCTAGTTTGGATTTTATGAAGAGCCAAAGCTTCTGATCTTCAGAGATGGAGTTTTATAAATACCGGAAGAACACAAGACACTGTAACTGACAACCTCCTTGCTCAAGAATTCCTTCAATCACACATAATGGAATAAAAAGCTCAAAATCAAAACACTTTTTTTTTTTTTTTCATATTACTGTAATTCACATAAAAACTAAAAGAAAAAATCAATTTGTATCAACATGCATTTTTTGGACAATAGGAAGTATGAAACTGTAATGTCTGGATTTATTGACTAACTGTAATCTTGAATGATTTACCAACAACTCAAACTTTTTATGAGTGGTAGAGAAAAATTATGAGGCAAGATGAGGGGCATTCTGGGAAATGAAGGACAGTGATGAGTATACACTACTCGTCAGTAAGGTAAATAAATTGTCTTACCCCTGCTGTTGTTTGATGACTGTAAAATAACTGTTGGGGTAGTAGAAATGTTGCACAGTAAATTGCAGACATAGACCTTACCTATGAAAGATGGCTATTTTTGGTGATTTGGCAGGAAGTGAATGTCTATGAAAGCATCTGTGCATTGCCACTGCGGCACTGTGAATAGCACTGACACTTCACAGTGTTTTGCTCAGGTCGAGTGCTTCTCTACATTTTGTTCTATGTGGAGTCTACATGCCTACCCTGTCTGTATGTGCATTTATTCATGAGCTGTAGTTAAGCCCATAACCTCAAAAATATACATCAGGTGTGTGTGCGTGTGTGTGTGTGTGTGTGTGTGTGTGTGTGTGTGTGTGTGTGTGTGTGTGTGCGTGCGTGCATGTGTGTGTGCATATGCGCGTATGTGCGTGCGTGCATGTGTGTGTGTGTGTGTGTGTGTGTTTAAAAATATCACTGATTTTTATCTGAGCACACACAATAATGGCACTATGGTAACTATAGCCTGTGAATGGCACTGGGGTAGAATCCATGAATGCAAAGTCATTCCCAGTGAAACAGTCGGCCCACAGCATAAACCATTAGTTGCCACAATCAGCTGCATGCAGTGGTCAGAGAAGGCTCTAAGTTCAACAGAGACTAGACTGAAGACCTGGAAGTTGACTGGAGAGAAAGTACAGCAGTTCAAGGAATTTCTGCCACTCTTCTTCAACTTCACCTATTTCCTCCTCTTCTTGGGGTGCTAGAGCCCTGTGTCTAAAACAGCATGTGTTAGGACTACAGAAAAAGATATGTGGCTGAGTCAGGTATGGAAATAAGGTATATAAGGAAAGCTAGTGGTGGAACGCAGGAATGCAGAAGTCCAAGAAGTCATCAAAAGAAAGGAATGCAGGAAGTAGTGGGAGATAGAAAAGACTGACCAGACTAGTAAGGACTAATGGCTGGCTAACAAAGAAGCTAAGAAAGAAGTTGCAATAACAAAGAATAGGGAATGCTACCAACTTCTGGAAAGTGACTCAGTAAGGGGCACAAAGAAACTATATCAGGTTGCAAGCCAAAGACAGAAAGATAAAGAAGATAGACACCCTTCATAAGGGATGCCAGCAACAACCTGCTTACCAGTCCACAAGACATCAAAGGCATATAGAAAGAGTATTTCCAGTAGCTTCTGAATGAAAAAAAAACACCACAGAAGCTGTACTGCCCCAGAAACAGCCTACAATGAGAGAAGAAGAAGAGTCCACCTTAGAAGAAGTAAGAACAGCATTAAGGAAGACGAAGTCAGGGAAAGAAGCAGGCTCAGATTAGGTCACAGCAGATATGATAAAGATGCTGGGTGAGATAGAGGAGAAATGGCTCCTGAGGGTACTTATACCAGTTTGGAGAGAAAGGCGTATTCCAGATGACTGGAGAATAAGCATTCTCATGCCGGTGAACAACAACAAAGGGGACATCCACAACTGTGGGCAGTACAGAGGCATCAATCTCATACCACATTGAATGAAAGTTCGGGAGATGGTGACTGATAAACAGATGTGCAGAGTAACAAAATGTTAGATGGGAAATGTGCAATTTGGATTCAGAGCAGGATGCAGCACAACTGACCCAATGTTTGCACGGGTCTATATTAGATAAACAAACGCTTAAATGTTCGAATCTCTAAAGGTCAACCTTTAGAGATCGAACAATGAAGTGTTTGAATATCTTTAAAAATTAAAAAATAAATAAATAAAAGTAAAACCCAAAAAACTAAAGGGTGTAAGCAGGGGGACAAGCCCCTCTGCACCCCACCCCACCCGCTACTTAAATAGACCAACTCCAAGAGCGGGCTACAGTGTAGGGAATGGGAAATTTCCCATTTCTGCTCTGCCATGCACTGAAGTGCAATCTCGTAGTTGGTATATTTAAGTGGGGGGGTGGGGGGTGCATGGGGGCTTGCCTCCCTGCTAAAACCCTTTCAGTTTACCTTTTTTTTTTGTTTGTTTATTTTTTACATTTTCAAACACTTAAATGTTCGATCTCTAAAGGTCGACCTTTAGAGATTCGAATATTTAAGCATTTGTCAGTGTAATATAGATCCTGTTTCCACCGAGACAGATACTTGAGAAGAAGCTAGAGATGAGGAGTGAGTCTAACTGGGCATTCCTAGACTTGGAGAAAGCATATGACAAGGTCCCAAGAAAGCTGATCTGGGCAGTACTGTAGTGGTTTGAAGTCCCAGAAATATTGGTAGAATTAGTGCAGACAATGTATAAGGATGCAGTGACTCAAGTAAGAACAGTGTTCGGCCTCAAAAAGGGGTTCCCAGTAGGAGTGGGTATACACCAGGGTTAAACTCTGAGTCCACTGCTGTTCATACTGGTGATGGACTACATTAGCAAACAGGTTGGAGGGGACAGATCAACAAAGCTGCTGTATGCAGATGATGTGGCAGTACAAGCAGACTCTGAGCTAGAACTTCAGCAAAGGATAGGAGAATGGAAAGAAAATCTGAAGGCACATGGGATGAAACTAACCACAGATAAGACAGTGGCAATGGCAGCAAATTGGGGAAATCAAAAGAAGCTGAGAATAGAGATAGAAGGGAAGATAGTGGAACAGATAAACAGCTTCAAGTGTCTGGGAGGGGTGGTTGAGGAGAATGGAAGTCTGAATGAAGAGGTCAAAGCTAGAATCAGCGGGGCTGCGGCCAACTGGCATAGAGTATCAAGTGTAGTCTATGACAGAAGAATGACGAAGAAGCTAAAAAGTAAGGTATACAAGACAGTGGTGCGACCATTACTACTGTATGGTACAGAAACCTGGGCAGTAAATGCAGAACAGTTGAAGAAGCGAGAGGTGATGGAAATGAAGTGCCTGAAAAAGGTGGTAGGATGCACACTGAGGAGCAAATGAAGAAATGAGGACATAAGAGCAGAAGCCAAAGTAGCTTTGATTACAGAAAAGATCAAAGAGAACAGATTACGGTGGTTTGGTTACATGTGTAGAAAAGCAGAAGACAATCTGGTGAGGAAGATTTGGGACAGACAGGAAGAAGGTAAAAGGAAGTGAGGATGTCCAGCAAAGAGGTGGATGGATTGTGTGTAAGAAGATCTGTGACAGTCAGACGTGAGTGTTGAAGAAGGAGTGTGGCACTAAATTCAGAGAGATGGTGACAGTTAACACGATACCCCAACCTCATGTAAAAAATGGGAAAAGAGGGGCTGATGATGATGACACAATAATGGTGAGCAGCTGCATGACTATACTGTGTAGTGGTTAAAAATCTAATTATATTTCAAAAGTAAGGCTTACACTACATCTCAGAACAATCAAACACTGGGAGGTTCCACACTCCAGAATGTATAAATGGATTAAGGCATAGACTTAGAGACAGCCTCTTCCCTCAGCCACACACACATACTCTAAAAACAGCTCTGCTCAGATTTGTGTCCAAAAGGTTGCTGACGGTGGTGTAGGGGCTGAAAATTGTGTGGGCATTACTTCTTTAATTCTCATCACAATCAAACCTTAAAGGTATACATAGGTTGTAGCTTATGTTGAGGATGGGGACAGTGTAGTCATTGTTTATTTTACTTTTCTCACACACCTCAGAAGATAGAAAGAAGGTAACTATAGCCTGTGAAGGGGCAGTGTCCTGTATTTTAGCAAAAAAAAAAAAAAATGGAATTCATTACTGAAGTCATTTTTTTTTCACTTTCTTTGAAATCCCACACCAGGCTCATATAACAGTGGTTGCCTTTGGGGGTTTGGGGTGAGGAATGAGAAGGCATGCTATGTGTGTGTGTGTGTATGTGTGTGTGTGTGTGTGTGTGTGTGTGTGTGTGTGTGTGTGTGTGTGTGTGTGTGTGTGTGTGTGTGTGTGTGTGTGTGTGTGTGTGTGTGTATATATATATATATATATATATATATATATATATATATGGATTTACTTTATAATCTCCAAATACTGTAAGGTCGAATTTCAGTATATCAAGACCATAAAGTCAAATCTTCAAAATAGGGAAAGTACATAATCGCGAATCCGGCTAAGTCAAATTCACATTTATGGCTTTAGGTTATGTGGCGTGTAGTGCATTGTGTGGATGGTGTCCGGTATAGTGTGTGGATTTAGGTGGAATTTTAGGTGAGTGTCTTGTAAGGGTTTTGGGTAAGTGTTTCAGTGTAAGTGAGTGTGTTTGTAAGTTGTACATGTGGGTTAGGGTAGGCAGGTAAAAGTATAAGTGTTTAAGTGTTGGATGTGGTGGTGTTTGTATATGTGTGTGTGTGTATGTGTGTGTGTGTGAGGGACTGTAGATTGTCTGGGTGTGAGTTTACTGTCTTTTTCTGTTTGTACAATCTCGGAGTTAGTATATATAAGTAAGGGGGGTGTGGGGGGGTGCAGCCCTCCACATGGGGAGTGCAGTGAGGCTTGCCCCCCCTGCTTATATATAGTGTAGGTTTGTAGATGTGTGGTTTTATGTTTATATGTGTTTTTTTTTTTTTTTGTTTGTAGTGTGGGTATTGTGGTGTATGTGTGGTGTGGTGTGTGTTTGTGATTTGAAGTTTCATGGTTTTGACTGTCGGTGTTTTGTGGATTCAGCTTTATGGTCTCAATATACTGAAATTTGACCTTTCAGTATTTCGAAATTATAACACACACATACACACACACACACACGCACACACACATATAAGGCCAGGTGTTGGTTAATATGAAGTACCCTTAGAAGAAGATTATATATTTCCATTACACAGTGACAACATTAAAAAAAAAAAAAAACAACCCTTCCTTACCATTTGTAAGTAAGGCCATCGTATTACAGAACTTGATGTTTTACACCATCTCTTGTCACTCACTGTACTGTCCAGGGACATCATATTTGATATGTTGGGACCCACTAGACCGAGACCAGAAATGTTGAGACTGAATGGTTAAAAGATAGAACTTACATATACCAAGTCTGAGATGCCATTTTTTGGAATATTCCCTTTTGTCTGAGGTATGGTGATCTCAGAGTTGGTATGCATAAGTTCAGATGGTGGAGTGCTTGTAATAGACATGTGAGATGAGGGGGTTTACACCCCCCCCCCCACACACACACACACATAAAAAAAAGAAGCGATTTTCGAGATTTGCTTCTCTCTGTTTCTTTTTTTTTTCTGGCTTTTTGGTATTCTGCATTTTGAACACCAATATTTCAATAGGTAGCCATATGGTCATGTATATTTTATTTATGTATTTATTTAAGTAGTTAGCTAGTTAGTTAATCATTCAATTTGATTACTGATGCCGATCACTGAGCCAAAGGGACCTATTTCAGTCTCAGCTCAGACAATTAAAAATGACAGTAGACAAGAAAGTTAACAAAAAAGTATTAGGAATACAAACAAAAATGTTGTATGAAGATATGAATCAATAACAGTAATAATAATAAAGCACACAGTATAGAGGACAATAGGAATATATGCTTAGATTAAGGAGAGGAGAAGAAAAGATTGAAATAGTGAAGGGGTAGAGTAGTGTAAATGATAGAAAAAGCAAGCTAAAGGAACACAGATACTAACTGTATACAATCTATATTACTGTAGGAAGACAAATGTGCCTGACTGGTGAAGGGAAGAGTGGAGGATTAGGTGATGTGTCCAGAAGGAAAGCATTTGCAAACTGGACTTGAGATGATCTTTAACCTGAGCATGGAATGATGGTTATGAGGTGAGGTCTTTATGATTATTAGGAAGGGATTCCCAGAGTTTGGGGCCTAGGATGGAAAAGGCATGGTTAGTGCAATGAAGTCTGGTTCTAGGACATTGAAGAAGTGGACCAGAATGGTAAAAACGTCTTAGATTGTAACTGGGTTGGGGGGCATCTGAATAGTTTGGAGACAAGGGAAGAACAGGTCAGAATTAGGTTGGCACAATGCTGGACAGGTTATTTTATTCTGGAGGTGTGTGCTGGTAGTAATCAGTTTATAGCAGGCACATACTAACTTGTTCTTTATTATTGACTAGATTTTTGAACATTGTGTTTCATTGTAAGATATTTTTTTATCCACATACTAATTTTGCTTACTTTTGTTTAACATTTGATTGCTTGAATTTAATCTATTTTGTGAAGTGTTTTGTCATAAAGCACTAGGATACAAATTTAATTTGTTTTGCAGCTTATAAAAGAGATGTGTTAAATATGTAAATCATTGCAAAAATATACAAGTCTTTCTTAAAATAATTCTTGTCTAACTCTAAGATTCCAATTTTCAGTCTTACAAAGCAAATATTATAACTTTGCTGGTCTGCCATGTATCTGTGTTCAGTTTTCAACACATGATTTAAACGATCATCAGTCATTAACACAAGAACTGTTCTTGATCACATATGCCATATGTTGGGTGTGACTTTTTGTAAAAATATGCTTTTAGGTTTAAAAAATAAGTCATTTGAATTTATTCTGCAACAGTGTTTATATGAATAAATCACAGAACTATAGTTTTCCAGAAAAATTAATTAATCTGTTAAGTTGTTAGTTTTACAAGACTACTTCTACAAAATGAACTAAAGACTTGTGATTCTTATTCTATCATTATTTCTTTCAAAAAGCACCGTGATTGAAATCTTATATCACAAACTATGAAAGATATTCTAACTTACATTAAATGCAGTTTTGAATGTTGACAAGCAAATGTAAAATCTTAACTTTTATTTCACGCACATAGTCCTCCTATTAGTACTTGTAATAAAAATAACAATAGTAATGACAACAAAGTTGGATTGGATAGGAAAACATATGAAGGGTGGTTCCCTTTGTTTATTAGAAGCGGCATCAGTGTTTTAAGTTTCTCAACAAGCATTAAGCATTAAAGGCTGCCAGGTTAGCCATTTAATTTCCATCTTATAATCCTTTCAGCTGTCATTATTTTTGATTGAAACTTCCACTGCTATTATCCCAAGGCACTGCATTATAGTCAGACTTATTCACTGTTGCCATATCCTGCTAAAAAGCCTAATTCAGAAAACAGTGGAGATGTCATTGTTAACACAGTGAAAGACATGTTCAGCAATGTTAATACAAGTTTAATTATATAAATGGTATTCACATAAAAGTCCAATAACAACATACATTCCTAGTTATTAATCATAATATCAAATAGCAATGGTGGAAAGCAGAAAACAGAACATGGATCACATCACAAGTTATTGCATTTTAAAGAATACTGTTAAAATAAATAGGATGACACTGTTTTTGCAGATTAAACAGCTGTAAGCTAAGAACTTCCATTCTGACTGTATCCTATACATACCTATACTTACCCAAGTTCTTGATCTGGAAATAGTCAAGCACATACAGCCATGAACATTGATTGCTAAACACTGAAGACCATAATTCTCTTTGGTGTATCAATGAATTGTGGGCGGGGGGGTCACGCAAGTGAGTTGGGGAGAGTTGGGGAGGAGCAGAGATTTTCCTCATTCTATGTGAGAGAGAAGGCATGCTCTTTATTTGGAACAGTAACAGAAATACCTTTGTTTTTTTGGAAACTTTAACAGTTGTATCACCACTCTGGTATTAATAACAATAACAACAAGAAATAATAATAATAATAATAATAATTATTATTATTATTATTATTATTTTATTTTTTCAGTGGAAAGAAAGGAACCATAGCAGCTGAATATGTAGCTTTAATTTACTGAGACTTGGGAACTGCCTTTACAAAGTTTGATTATTTTACAATTTTATTTTATGCATCTAGAACTTTAATGTATTTATGCAAGGTTGGAGGGAAGATAAAACATTTATTGCCACTCGGTGGTTGAAAAACAAAGCATAGAATCTCATCTTGAATAGGGCTCCTCTCCATTGAAGCATATGTGTGTGCATATACAGACATACACGTGTGCACACACACACACACACACACACACACACACGCACACACACACACACACACACACACACACACACACACACATACACACACACACACACACACACACACACACACACACACACACACACACACACACACACCAGTATCCATGCACACTTTCACAAACACATACTTACAAATACAGACGCTCATACAGCACCATACATTACACACACACACACACACACACACACACACACACACACACACACACACACACACAGCCTTGTAGCACTTATATGCTGTGGTGTTAATGCCCTGCTCCCACCATAATCATCATTGGGTGATGAAGTGGATCTTTATGGGAGAATTCCACATGAACAAGGCTTAGAATGGTTTAAGGAGACACTTTTGACTTGTCATTTTTTGAATCAGAGTATGATCAATTTAATTGTTGATTTAATGGAAATTGTTTTAAGTAACAATTTCCTTTATTTCAAGGATGAATATGTTAGACAGCTTGAAGCATTGCAATGGGAGCAGCCTGTGCCCCCATTTTTTGCAAATCTGGTTATATGGAAGTGGAAAAACACGTTTTATTTTTCGATTTTGGTATTTTAAATGTTAGAGTAGATACTAGAGATTTTTAGATGACATCTGTATTTTTTTGGGCGGATACAAAAGAATATTTTGATAGGTGTTTTGATTATTTTAATAGTACTACAGAATTTTTCAAATTCACCTATTCTTTTACACAAGATAAGAATCACTTTGATGTCAAAATATTTGTTAGACAATGGTTTTAAGTCTAATAATTATAAGAAACCCACTTTCTCTAATTTTTATTATCATTATAATAGTTATCGTCCAAGAATGCAGAACAAGACTTAGCCAGAAGCCAAATCAGATGATCTCTGAAAATAGAATTTTTGGGATGGAAATTGATGTCTGATGTAATGAATGTTTAAGCAAAGAAAATACACTTTACCATTGTTATATAAAACTAGACTTGAGGTTACACAGGGAAGAAACAATAAATTTCACCCTGTTTTGGGCAGGTGTCCTTTAAACAAAGATAGCCATTACAGACATCGAAGGAAAGGGCTATGGAAGAAAGGAATACAGAAGAGCTATGGTCCTAAAATAAAATACCAAGTCAAGTATGATTAAAATTATTATTAATAAGAATGGGAATATTTTTAGACAGGACTCTGGTTTGATGGACTGCATAGGTAAACATCTCACATTTTTTATAAGAGGGGGGACAACTTGAAAGATAATTTTGAATGATGGAAAGATGATGACTGCATTCAGGGAAATACTAAAAACCTGATAACATGGAAATGTGGTATGGGTAACTATTGCAATTTTGTATTAGAGGGAGACAGTTGCCCAATGAAACACAGAGGTAAATGCAGAGGTGAAGATCTTGTTACCAGAATACGGGGAAATTGCTCTACCAAGGTTGCCATATATATATATATGTATATATATATATATATATATATATATATATATATATATATATATATACATATATATATATATATATGTATATCAGGACTTTGGTAGTGGGGAAAATAGAACATCCATTGAAGAAAAGAATATATGAACACTGTATGACATTTCCAAGAGAAATGAAAATAATGCTTTGTATAAACAATCCAAAGTATGGACATTTTTTTCTAAATCTAAATTTAAATCTGGGGTTATTGATAAGATTGTTAACAATCTCAGGGTGGGAGGGCAACTGGGATATTTTACTTGACTATATGGAGGTAGTCTGTCAATTACATTTAAGTGCCCCAGTAAAACCAGGCTTTAATGAGTATGTGTCTATTAACAGTGTGCTTAAATTGAGATCAGCTAATTTATAAGTATATAAGGGTTCTCATGTTTTATATTTCTTCATTTTTATACTTTTATTAGATTTTTTAATGATTTTGAGATGCAGATTTATGAGTACATTACAGATTTATTTCTGTAGATGGTGTATTTATTATTTAAGTAATTGATTTTAATTGCTTAATTGATTGGGAAAACATTTGGATTGGTTATTCACTTGTATTTAAATAATGCTAAAACTTAATAAATTCATGTTCTGATGAAGTCCTTTTTATAGGATGAAAGCAGTTAACATGAGTTTTTTATTAAAATTATTTGAATTATTAATGGTGTGCTCCTTTTTAGCAACTGTTTTGGTTGTTTTATTGCTGGGTGTACATTGTCAAAAGACAGTGAACATTTTTATCACGTCACTTCCCAAACAGCATGTCAAAGCTTTCCTTTGAATGCTCTGTCATGCTATCCCTTATCTGGTGAAAGTTCCAGGACAGTGTGCATGGCTAATTGGTATTATCACTGCCTCCTGAACTGCCACATTTTCTTGCAGCTTTCTCCAGTCAGATCACAGTGGCACTTGAAGCCAGAGCATTCTTTGTACTGTCACTCTTTTGCTGAGCAATTCTGCTGGAAGCATTCTATTATGTATTTCTGAATGCCAGGGATTGTCTTTGGATGGACTCCAGCAAACTACCCTTAATACAACATTTTCAAGTACTGAATATATGTAGAACCTGTATTAGAAGAACAGTTCCCAAAGCTCATACTAGACAAATGGAAACATGAAGTGATATACAGTGTGTTGTAGATAAAGATGGCTGAACAAAACAAAAATTACTGGTTTCTCAGTGGCTGAGCATATAGTTATTCAGACATCAAATCTAATGCATTATTATTATATAATCTGTCTTATCATTAATTTTAGTAGTTTGAGGTAGCAACTGTTTCTGAAACTTTTACAGTATTTTCTGCCATTCATTACAGAGAGAGTTGCCATGTGATAGGATCATTCACTTCTTAGCAATTAGCCAGTCATTTCTTGCAACTGAAAAGACTCTCCACCATTTTACTACCTGGTTATTTGCTTCTCATGACCTATTTCTGGACACTGAATGGGAGTAGTATGGAGGAAGTGGTGGTAGGTCTGTCATCCTGGCCTAAGAGATTCATCTGATAGCCCATCGCTATGCTTGCTTTTGGGGCTTGTATGCCCCAAGTCTTTCAACTGAGATTTCAATATAAAAAAAACAAGAAAAATTTGAAAAGACTCCTATGCAATAGAGATGGTACCACCACACAAAATATACGTTCAGACAGAAGGGGCACTTTTAAATGTAGTAGATGCAAAGCCTGCCCTTACATTGACAGTTCAAATGTCTTTGTCTCCACTTATGGAAATAAACAATATCACTTCAATGTATATGCTGATTGCACCACAGCACATCTAGTGTATTTGGCCACTTGCCGTCAATGCAATGCTTTTTATATAGGCAAGACAGAGCAGAAGCTTAAAGATCGTATACTATGACACTTAAGAGATATACAACAAAAGGAACCAAACAATGCACTAGCAGTGCATATAACACAACATCCAACTCATTCCTTCCTTTTCAAAGTAATTGAAACTGTTATCCAGACCAACAGAGGAGGAGCTGTCCATAATCAAACTGAATTACGTGAAATATCTTGGATAATTAATATGAGAGCAAATCATCCCCCTGGACTAAACACTATAGTTCCATTGAAACCTATATTAAAAACTAGAAGGAATACTATTACCACTCAGAATCACTAGACATATAATTTACTCATGTTTATTTAGATCAAACCAATATTTATATTTTTTTTCTTTTAGCTGACATTATGACATAATAACAATGTATATATTTTAGTGTTGTTAGGTTCATCAAATACAAAACAACAAGCATATTAACATGTTTAATAAGTACTTTATTAATTCTGATATGGAAAGTATTTTAGATCTGAATATTGCTTTTCACTAAGGATGTGTGCATGTTCTCGCTTCATAATAGTGATAGTTCCACAACAGGTATATTTGGACATTGTTTTCTATCAAGGCAGTGAATAGGGACATCATTCCATATATTTATATATCTAGAGATTATTTAGTGAATAATGGACTCTCTATGTAGTAAAAGGATACAAAATTGTAATGAGCAGTTATGCATTTCTGTGCTGACTGAAGCAGAGTTGACATAGTGACCATACTTTTGGCTGTGTCAGTAATATTTTAATAATTTGGTAGTCACAGATAAGAATTCTTTTGTATATCTGGATAAATAGATAACTGTAAAAGAAGATTTTATATAAAAATGCCAGAAAGGCGACTTGTTAGTTGAAGTTAATTATACTAAGTTTATATATGACAAACAAAGAAAAATAAAACAAATGCTTTTGAAAAATCTTTAAAAAGCTAGTATTACACGTTGGCCACTGGATGGCAGCAAAGTGGAAACAGGGAAGCCATGCAATAATAAAAAACGGAAACAAATGCTTCTGAAAAACTTTTAAAAAGCTAGTATTACACTTTGGCCACTGGATGGCAGCAAAGTGGAAACAGGGAAGCTATGCAAAACTAAATCTATTGGAATGATACATTCGGCACTTATAGCCAGTAAAAAACTAGGCAGAGAAGTGCATATTAGCATATAGCTGAAGTAGGATGGGCCAACATAGTATATTAGCATATTTTTGGCGCCAATTTTAAATCATAGCTATTGGCTACTTAGTAGTGCAAAGAAAGATTACTGGATATTCTAATAAAGACTAAGAATGAATTGACATGATTGGTTTAGAAGTTAATTGATTTTAAACCTTATTGGTTAGTTTTTAGTATAAATATTAAGCATTGCTACCAAAAGATAACGATCTGAAAAAGGCTAAATAGCCGAAAGCGCTTATCATTTCATCACTATGGAATTTTAATGCTGCTTTTACTTTTTTCATTAAATTTGCTTGCTGTTTTACACATGACTCTATCGTGGTGAATTTTTGTTGTGGTGGAATACCAGAGATCTTTTTCTTCATTTGCTTCACTTTTCCACTGGTAAACCTTCTACAAGTGTAAGATAGTTTTTACCTTGAGTCTTTCAATGCTTGGGTATCCAAGCCTTTCCTTTGACAGCAGGTTTGTAACAGACAGAAGCTGCTACTCCTTACCCTTGAATTGGATTGCTGGCTCTTGCTGTTCTGAATGATCTACCCACAATGGCTACTGAAATACCAGTGGCTGCTATCTAAATCTATGTTATCTGGTGTGCCATACCATTGAGATGAATATCTCAAACAAATATGTTTATAAATGCATTTTGCAAGCTAAAGTTTTACCAAAGATGTAATACTACTAATAATAAGAGGTACTCACTTCAGAGGAATAAAGTAATAAAGCACTGAAAATAACCTATAAGATCTTATGACCCTAATTCAATAGCAGTTCAGCTGTCAGAAGAGCTTGGAGAAGGAGGGGGGGGGCAGTGATGCCAGATCACTTATCCTGAGGTTGGAGGGAACATAGTTTTAATCAGTTGGTTTCCATCTTGTCTGGAACCATAACAGACTAGACCAAGGATATGAACTGAGCAAACCTATGGCAGTAACAGTGGTCTTCAAAAAGGTGTGAGTGGAAGCACACACACATGAATAGGGAAGGAGGAGAGATCCAGCTAATACATGGTGCTTATGTCATCAATAAGTGGTAGGGTTAGGCCCTCATTAGGAATGTCATCATTGCTTGGATTTTGGTGAGGTCACAAACCAACACCATGACTGCTTATATTATGGTATTTCTAGTTGATTGTTGTCTATATGCTGAAGATAACCTGCACAGGAGAAAGGATGAAGGGCTAGAAAGTTATGAATTTTGTCTCAGATTTTATTTCTTTAAAATGGAAAAAAATCTTAATATTTATTTTATAAAGTTTGTTATTAAAATATTGTGAATAGTATGTACAAGCGCAAAATTACAGCTTGAGGAACATCTATGTCTTTAAAAGTGAATTGAGGCATTTACAACTTCAAGCTATATAAGAGCTGATTATAGTGATTATTTTCAGTTTGAAAAAGTCTGTCAACTGAACAGATGAAAGCACTTACTCTAACTGCTTTGGTTTCTTGTATTACCTACTTTAACGTATTTTGTCTTGGTTGCAGTATTGTGGACATTTCATGTTCAATAAAACCATTTGTTTTGGAACGATTCAGCTTTTTGGTTAGCCTGTGTCAGACTTGGATTGGTTTTTCTAAGTTTGGCATTTTTCCAATCCAAACGCTTGTTTTATTTTGTGGCAGGAGAAAAGATGAGAATGAATTCTGACAGTACAATGCCCAATGGCTGACAGACATTTAGGCATAATCATATAGAAAAAAGTTCCTAAGCCATTACTATAGAGACTGAAATATGATCACTAATATTGAAACTGTTTTTGACTTTTGTCTCATAAGAAATGTTGTGAAAACTTTTTAATAAACAAAGTAGCAACAAGACCTTGAAATACTTATAATATGTTTATTTAAGTTGTGAAGTCTTTTACAATTTTCACTGTAGTGTATCAAGTCCACACAGTTCGACTATGGTTGCATTTTTATTGTCAAGTTATCTTATCCAGCCCTATGCCAGCACATCTTTCCATATATCATCACTCTTCTGCCTTTAGCCCTCAATAATAAGTTATTACTTATATTGCAAACATAGCCCAAAGTCAGGGCAGAAAGCAGCATACCTCTCAACATCTTTGCTTAGGAATCAGTGAGGGAGCCAAAAAATAATGTGAGCCCTTAAAGGGGCCCATCATCATAGGTTTATAGGTGATTGTTGGGCTAATGACCCTAAAGGGACTTTTTAAGCCTTGCCATTTTTCCCCAACTAGTGGTAGTTGGCCTAGTATAAAACTACAAACTGTATCTGACTAGCTATGATACCAATAAGTTTATAAGGGGTATTACTTGAGTATGAGCGGTCAAGCATTTATAATCTTCCTACTTCTAATAGGTACAAATTTGGCATACCATGGGTAAATTTATGACAACCCATCCACAGATCCAAGGTGTGCTTGAACAAGTGCAGAGAGGAACTTTGCTTCACATGCAGAGTTCTTCATTAGCACTCTTCAAGAAAAATCTTGATGTGTGGATGGGAAATAGGAAATACACCCGGGTATCACTTCTGTGTCTCTGCTCGACAGTGGCACAGGAAAATAACTTTCTTGGGTGGCGTAAGCCAGGTAACCTTGTTTTATAGGCTTACATAGGCCCTTGGGCTGATAGCCTAGTACCTACCTGTGAACATGGACTGGAAGTCTGTTCCAGTGAAGGAGTAATCTCTGTGTCACTTCAACAGGTAATATTTGTGTTGCAAATGAGGTTTAGGTAACTAGATTGGGTGTTTTCTGATCATATTTGTAATATGAGTGTGCAATACATCCATAGCAGCTGGATCAGATGCTACTTTGAAGGCCAGGAATAGACTGCTGAGGGGCAACCAGTATCAGTTTGTAGGATCATAGGATCATAAGCCTTCAAAGTAGGAGACTAATTACAAGGATAATGGTTTGAGATGGCCACATATGACATGCTTTCTTCACTATGCATTCTTTTTGTTAGGGACCTCTGAGGACACCATTTGTTGCATATTCCCAGTCAGGTAGATACCGAAGGGGTCTTGTACTCATCTCTCATCCATAAGTACAACAGAACAATAGCATCTTTAGACCTAGATGCTATACCCTTGCTTATAAGTTGTGCAATGCAGAATAATTTCCTTGTTGCATTAGACACATGATGATTATATGTGTTCACAAATCCCTGACCAATGCTCAACTCTTAAGGATGTATAATCAAGCAATAATTTCCAGGGATGCTCATCTTTCTATAAAGATAATGTTATGCAGTTTTCCGCCATTGAGTTTTAGAACATTACTTTGGCACCAGTTATTAGTATTGGTCAAGTCTTGTCTTTTTGTCTTTGTGGAATTCTATGACAATACGTAGTTTGCAATCATCTGCAAACATTGTCAGCTAAAGGCCTTTGATGCTTGTCTTGATTTCAGACAAGTAAACACCAAAATGAATGGGTCCTAGCACCAAGCTCTGTGGTTCTTCACTTCTGACTGGTCTTTTTGTGGCAGTAGACCCACCTATCCAGACTTCTTTTCCTCTATCTGTGAGCCAGCCAGCTCTCCAATAGGGTGACTTAGGGGTCTTTACCTAGTTTCATCAGCTTGCTGACAATGCCACAGAGTTTCAAATGTATAATTTGAATTCATTCACTCTCAACCATCTTCAAATAATTGTTTTACGGAATGACCTTTCTTTTTTTGTTGGCCTATAGAGCAGATGTGGTTAACAACATACTGGAGTTAGTATGCCTCATACATAAATTAAAGTTGAAGTGCCTCATTTCTTTGCATGGAGTCAGCACAACAGATACTGTTGCTTGGCATAACATTTCACTTCTAATGCATTCCTATAAGTCATTCTCGCTATTTTTCAAACTGCTTGTGAATCCATTATTTACAATATTCTACATAAAAAAGGTGATAAGAACTTCTATAATGCAAATTGATGAGAAAAATGTAGTTTTGAGACAGCTCAGCATTAAAATAGATTCTTTGTGTCATGTAGTTAGGTAAAAGAGTCAGAATTTGTTTATGGATTTACATTAATGTTTAAATAAAATCTTTGACTTTCAGTAGACAAAGTTTATTATGTAAGGTCCCTGATAGTGATGTTATGTTGCTGGCAATATTGTTTGATTTTTTTTTTGTTGGAGAAGCAGATTTCTGAAAATATGTTTATTTTTCAAAAGTTGTGTACTACAGACTTGATATATATTAGATTTATAAAAAATAGACAATCCTCTAGTTAGGTCCATTATTAAATAGAGAAAACGTTGCATTCCATGTTGACAGAATACTGCAGAAAGTGTTAAGTGATTCTTTCGTTTTAAAATATTCTTCTTATTGATTACTAAAGATACGATTGATTTATACACGATGATACCTCGTACCCTGAGTCAAGAGATAGTTAAAGATTTTATTCCACACTAAGGTATGTGAAAGACACTGTTGATTGTTAGAGCTGGTGTTAGCAAATACTGCCTTTATTTTTCTCAGATAAAAGGCATAACTTTGGGAGTAGAAATAGTCCCCATCTGTGCCAACATCATCATGAATGAGTGAGAAAGGATGTGTTTAATGCAGGTTATAACAATGGGTTACATTTTTATTGTTGCTATATTGCTGACATATTTTTTGTGTTGGAAGAAAGTACTGAACTGAAAGAATTTCTGAGATACTTTACCAACACTGCAACTTTTTTGAAGATTTTCAGCCTGCTGGTGTAATGACAAAATAATGTGTTTTTAGATATTATTTTATTAAAGAATATAGCACATTTTGTCTCAAGAGATTATCAAAAACAACTTAGGCAAATATTTCTGTTTTCATTTTTCATCCTTGTTACAGTAAAGAGAATATGGTTAAAGATCAAGTTGGCAGGTTTACTAAATGCACTTCAAAAGGTGATACCTTTCTTCAGAAAGTAACGCTACTTTCCCTGCTTTTTATTGATAGCGGTTTAGATAAACAGCAATTTTGTAAGATTTGTTGTGAAGTAATTTGTACCATGATGACATCTTTTTCACTAATATTAGAGTAATAATTTCAGAACTGATGCCAGTATAACCAATAATAAAAGGAAGCTATACTCTAATAAGTCCATAAATATGATTTAGCAGTATATTTATCCATTCATTTATTTATTTATATATCAAAGTATGTAGATTTTTTTTTGTTGTCATTAAGTATATCTTAAATAATAATATATTTTTAAAAGTGCATTCGGAGATGTTTATAGCAGTTGTGTTATTTACACATTTTAGTTATAAGGCACAAAGTTATTAATGATTTCTTGAGAATGTTTGATTACTATGTTATAAGAAGAAAGAAGAACAAATCATTTTACAGATATGGCAAGCAGATATTAACCTCCTTCACTAGCACACAGCCAGGACACTGGGAAAATGTAGACTTTCCACTGCCTTTTTCCAAAAAAAAAAAAAAAAAAAAAAAAAAAAAAAAGCATTCCTGATTCTAGTGTATTTATTTCCTTATTTTATGGAAGTTCTTGACATTTATGTTTATGTATGTTCAAGAATTAAAAGAACTAGGAAGCTGTCAGAGTTGTTCTATGTAATTAAGCAACACTGCAAAGGCAGGTCTTTTGCTTTCTCTCCTTACATTTCTTTGAAATTTACTTAGAACCACATGCAACCAAAATCAGTGTGTCAAAAACTTAATCCTATAGCTCAGAAACATGCAACACAAATGTTTCATTATTTGCAGATGGTATTGCATTGTATTTAATAAATTTATACACCTGTTTCCTTAATGTTTTGACAATGAGGTACAAAATAAATGATGAGTTAATATTAAATATTATCACAGAGAAGGGCAGCCACAGTGGTGCAGCGGTTAGCGTTGCCGCCTCACAGCAAGAGGTTCTCCTGTTCGATTCTCAGCTGGGGTGCCTTCTGTGCGGAGTCTGCATGTCCTCCCTGTGGTCACGTGGGTTTTCTCCGGGTGCTCCGGTTTCCTCCCATATCCCAAAGACATGTTGTAATTAGATTGGACACTCTAAATTGGCCATAAGTGTGAGTGTGTGCATGTGTGCGCCTTCTGTGGAAGGTTGGGTGCCAGGCTGGCAACTCGACACTGTAAAACTCCACTGCCAATCATGAGTGGACAGGTGATCCACTGTGGCAACCCCTAACCGGGAAAAAGCCGAAAGAAGAAGATCACCGAGAAGGCAGTGAAATGCATAACTTTTCAAAGGAAAGGCAGCTTTAACTATCTAAGCTTCACAACTCCATTTTCCCCAAGATGCATTTAATAATTCTTATAAAAGAAGTGCTAGAAAAGTAGGGAGTTAAGAACCTCAATATTCTAATTCTATTTGTTCCAAAATGAATACAAGAGTGTCTTTGTGTTTATTGGAGACATTCAAAACTGAGTCTCATCTGATGGATTTTTCAAGATTGAAAAGTGTAACATAAAAAACATAAAAATGAAAAAAAAATTGCTAGGGGCAAGACCCTCTACACACCCATGTGGAAGGTGTGGTTCATCCTTCCCCCTAACTTATAGATATATAGATATATATATAGATATATATATATATATATATATATATCTTGAACTGAAATGATGCATGTAACTAGGTAATGGTAGAGCACAAGGGCATAAGAAAGTGAAACATATGGTTTATGAAATAAAATGGCAGAAGAACGGATGCAGGATGGAGGTACTGAAAGGTGAACAAGGAGGACTGTTTTTTCAGAGTCTTTGGTAAATTTACCAGCTTTTATCCTTAACTATATCAATCAAAAGCTGATAGTAATCACACTATTTAACATTCTTGAGGCTCTCGAAGACAAATGGGTTACCATTGGTCAGAAGTTCAGACAAAACAAAGGGGGTAGATCATAGAGATAGCTTCAACAGAAATTACCTGTGCCTTTACGCTTTCATGAAAAGAGTTTTCAAGACAGAAGTGTGGGAAGAGTGTAGGATTTGTTTTTCTGTCTAAGATGGATATTTAACCAGTCATATGTTGGAGGATGCAACAGCAATTATGCTAGCACAAGAGAAAGGAAGTTCCATTAATACATACAGGTAACCCCTAGTTTCAATTTAATACAAATGACACAACTTCAGCAAATAATCTATTACTGACGGTCAAGAGGGTTTGGCTTGGTATACTAAAAGATAATTTGATGGGCTTCTTAGATGGGATGTCATTAGATTTTATGGAGGTGCAAATAGCACTGATTCAGAAGAAATGAGGGAGTCCTCTTGGACATTAAAAAAAAGCCTTGGAAATCAGTTCATCAGTGGAGTTTAGGCCCTTTATAAAGGCTAATATTTTTATTTGGTCATATTCAGGGCTTGTCAAAGAATGTGTTGGAGGAAATGTGTTCCATACAGCTCAGACATCTCTGACAGTTTGCTGTCCCCCTGCTATCTTGTAAAATTAATAAAAAATGAATATGAAGAGAAAGGGTCAGAGATCAGAAAGGAAAAATGTATAACTTCCTTGCTAAAGACTGCATATTGCTACTAGAATACATGCTAGGCCAGTACTACAGATTTCCAAGAAAATTCAGAATTTCACAGGAAATTTGTGATGGAACATTGTACCTGCAAACCAGGTCACATGGCCTAAAAGGTGTAACTGTGAGACAAAAATGGTTGTGTACATTGCCTTATGTAGAGACTGCACCGCATTTTATAAAGGAAAAAACTGAGAGGTGCCTCAGAGAAAGAATTCACAAACACCTTAAGACATTAAAATAAGAACCAGACAAATGCTCTTTGGAGACATATACAGAAGTAGGAAGGGCAATATTTTTTTTATTCAAGTGGTTGAACAGAATCAGAAGGGAGGACTGACAAAAATTAGACTTGAGAGCAACGAAGCCAAATGGCTATTAAAAACTAATGCAACTGGACCAGAAGAGTTGAGTGACGATACTTATCTATTTATCTTTTTAAGGATGAAGCGCTCAAGTACTGACAGTTGTTTAAGCATTTACATGGATACAGATAGGCTACATTTTAAGAATTCTAATATCCAGAATAAACTGTAATTATTTATTTGTTTAACTTAATTTTTTGTGAGTTGGTATGTTTAGAACTTTTTTAATTTTGCTGTTTTTTTTCCCATGAATATTATGGTTAATTAACTTTGGAGGGTGGAGTAGAAATCTGATATAAATTCTTAATCAAATGTTTTGCCATGAACTCTGAAGAAGCCACGTAATCTAAAGGGGCAAAAGTGTTTATTGTTTAATGTGTTTTGCACCAAACCTTGCATGTACTTGACAATAAAGTCACCTGCTTTTTTATTATTGACTTTTGGCTCACTTTAGATTTTTGGCAGAGAAATGCTTCAATTTTACGCTGTGGCAGTGACACCAGCAGTGATTGTCAACTTTAGTGTAATTTTGAAATTCAGAATTTCATAAGAAATCTGTGATGGAACACTGCATCTGCAAAGCAACTGCAATTCTATTTTGAGCGACAAGTGCATACTATTTTACATAATTGTTATCTGAATATTCTATTGTCAAATCTACTGCTAGTTCTCTGTCTTATCATGGTTCACCTATGTTCTGTAGAGTAAACATTAATCAAGTTATAGTTTTATGAAAATTCAGTTTTAAATAGTGTAACTTGGAAAACATTAAAAAACACATACACAAAAATATTATTTATTGTACAAGGGCAGGCCTCTCTCATTCCATTAAATTGCATATACAAACTCCAAAGCCACACTATAGTCAAGAAAAAAGGAAAAATCCACTGAAAGTACAGTGCCAGCTCATACCGTGCAAAATACTTTACCATAACATTACATTTTTGATGAAAAGAGAAATGACAGAATGGTCATAAAATAAATGCAATGCATATTAGAAAATGAATGAATGAAAAATAGTTTTTTTTATCAAGATATTTTCTTCATATGTTTTTCATATCAAACAAATGGTGTCCAACAGATTTCTGAATAAACTAAGAGTGACCCCCTTGTATGATAACTTATTACATTTTGATTACCATTTGTATATTTCTCAGTAATTGCCTCAGAAGTGTAATTTATCAAATCACTCCAAAGTTTATAGCTAGAACAACTGCTAAGATATCACTGCAAAGCATATAAAATACATGTCCGTGCATAAAAATGCATACCGTGGGATGCTTCCTACACAGCAGCTAAAACAATGCACATCAGTATAGCTGAACTCATATGCTAGGTGCTGTTTTTTAATGGTTGTTAACTATTGAGACAGAAAGTAAAGACATTGTGTCTCCTAAGGATTAATGTTGATAGAGTTGTTTACATATTTATGTACTTGTAATTTTATTATAAATGTATGCATACCTCTCAAGTGTACCTCATTATGAGGAACGCACCTGATTTGGGGTCTTAAAAAGTTCATGTTCCTCGAAGTTCATCAAAGTTCCACATTGAAAGACTCTGTCACACATTCAGTGTTAGGGATTTTTTTAAATGAAATCCATTGTAAATAGAAGTGAATCATATTAATTCATTAAAAGATCTTCTTTATAAGTAAAAACAGCTTATTTTAACCATCCTATGACCTTCCTAGTTGAAGTTGTTAGTAAGCCATTAGTATGTGTTCCACATTTTGCCCATTTGTTCCACATTATGAGGGCTAGTGTTCCTCATTTTGGACATGGAAGGTTGAGAGCTATGAATGTATGTAGAGGTTCCACAAAATGTATGTGTTTGATTTAGGACTTTTTTGAAAGAAATACTTTAATGCAATATGCTCTTCATTTAATTTCTTTGATTTAGTGTTTTCAGCTGAGTTACATTCAAAGAACAACAGTAACTTTCTCTAAGTGGTTGGATGGGGACTTCAAAAAATAAAAAAAAAAAAAAAAAAGAAAAAGTAAAATGCTTTTGATTGAATTGTTCCTAAAGTCAAGGAAGAATCTAATGGAAGTGACAGATGGGATGTGTAGATATGTGGAGTGGAAACATAGGTGCACTATTGGACAGCATAGATTTAAACAGGATGAGTTTCCTAAAGGAAAGGTGTGTACAGAAGTAAACACTGATGCCTCCAAGAGCAAAGGTAATGAAAAAAGATTTAAGAAACCTATGACAAGCTTGTTTAGAAAAAAAGAAAGAACACAAAATATGTAAGAACAGCTTCTGAGCAACCAAGAAGTAGGGAAGATTGGGCATGTAAATTTTTGGGACATACTTGCTGGTAGTAAATGGACAAGAATCATTCAGAGTATGAGAAGAAAATGTATTTTGGGAAGTAATTTATTCTAGGTTAACATGAAGTAAAATGTCACAGGATGGTATTAAACTTTATAGGAAAAAAAGCATGATTAGAGATGGATGGAATTAACCCCCAGTCTGAGTAGTAGAAAACAAATTGCATGGGGGATAAGCAAGTGAATGGGAGAAGTCAGAAGCAGCAGTAGGCTATGCAAGCTGAAGAACAGGTAGGTGAAATAAAGTGACGTACATTTAGAGGATTAATGACATACAGTTTGGTGATTAGTGACATACGGTTGGATGCAGGTATTGGAAGTGTATGAAAGGCTTCAACTGATTGGACCTGTCTGAGATAACCAACTGAGACACCACTGGTATGTTAACAGTTAGACATAAAATCTGATTTATATGACAAAATCTAATCATTGGAGATGTGAAAGGTAAGTGAGAGAAAACATTTATATATGATGTTCATTTGCGCAAAGCCAAGACATCTTAAAAATGTAGGGAAAGTTTAGCCAGTGGAATCTGATGTGCAAGTCTCATCCGGTTTGTGGTTTTCACTTTTAGTACTGGAGAGAACAGAAGAAAATTGAGGGGTTCAAGTTTTGTGCAAGGTACTGTAGATTAGAAATAAAATAGTAGGTAGAAAGAAAAAACACACAATTTCAAATTTGAACAATATGTTTTCAGACTAGGTAGTAAAAGTCATGAAAAAGAACAGTGGTGTTAATGTATCTGAAAGGCAGGTGCTTTAAGTGGTAGGAAAGACCACAGGACAGGAGAGACAGCAGTTAATTTGGTAGACTTGGTCAGAGGACAGAATCAGTGAGTGATGGTCTATGACAGTATAGTTCTTAGAAGAAGATGATTATAGGAACTTGGAGAAGAGATGTGTTCATTGAGAGAACTGGGGTATAAAGATATCAAGTCTGCAAAACCCAGTAGAACTTCACTGAACAAGATAATTGGCATGTTTCCTTAATGTTCAGCTGGTTGTGCACCTGCCTGCCACATCATTATCAAAAGTTGAAGAACATGGTTTTCTTCTGGAAATATATAATGGTGTACAATAAAAACTTATCTATGAAATGGAGTCTGATAAGGAAAGGAATTATTTTCCTGGTTGTCTAAAAATAATAATGTTCCGTTAAGTAAACAGATGTATAAATGGATACATATATAAAATAAAAATTGCCATAAAAAAGATCTCATTAAATAAAGTATTTTCCTTACACTTGCTGAACTGAAATGGCAATGTGGAGTCTGTAATTATACATTTTACTAACTCTAGTTGGCAAACATAAAAATGACAGTTTATATTTTATCTTTAAATGTAGCACCAGCATTGTTCAGTATTGTCTGTTATCAGATAGAAAATTACAAAACCAATGATTTTGACATTTGGAGTGATGTGCATGTCACCATAAAGCTAACTTTCATTTTACTTATGACTAATTCTGCCTAATGCACCATAACTTGAGGAAACATGAGCAGAGTATGGGTGAATGAAGGTGAATTTGTGTGCCTATTATATGCATCTCATTTTATTACCTGCTTTGATGACTAAAAAGGACAAATTAGGTTGCTGACATTAAACAATGTGTTTAAAGAATGCTCTTTCCTAAATTAAATGCATTCAGACATAATTCTTAATAAAAACATTGAGTATAATATGCATCTGGTAGATATGATAAGCAGATGTGAAAATGTCTGCAGAGTAGTTTTTTTCTTTATCTTAATATCAAGAATTGCATGGTGAGGAAGTAATGAGGCACTTCTTACCCAGGATCCCTTTGTTATGGAATAAGGCAGATAACTATGTCGACTGGATAGGAGAAGTTAATCTTACTAGAGCACGCTTTTTTAAAGAAACTTATCACATCATTTTTAATATAAAATATTATTACAAAAGTGAAATGTAGTACCGTGATTACCTTATAAATGATTGAATAATGCCAGTCCATAATTCACTTATGCAGCACTTGGGTGAATGTTTCATTTTAGTTTCTGAGTATATCTGGACATACTAATTAAGGGGCCACTTGGGCGAATGTTTCATTTTAGTGCTTGTGCATATCTTGACGTATTAGTGAAGGAGTTGGTGAATGTTTCATTTTTGTGCTTGAGCATACATGAACATTATACTGAAGGAGTTGCTTGGGTGAATGTTTTATTTTAGTGATTGTACATACTTGGACATATTAATGAAGAGGATCACTTGAGTGAATGTTTATTTTTGGAGATTGTGCATACCTGGACATTGTACTGAATGGGTTGCTTGGGTGAATGCTTCAATCTGGTACCTGTGCATAGTAGGGCATGTTACTGAAGGGATCCCTTTTGCAAATGTTTCATTTTAGTGTTTGTGAATACTAGAGAAGTTACTGAAGGGGTAACTTGGGGAAATGTTTCATTTGTGTGTCAGGGAATTACTTGTGCGTACATGGTCAGACTGCTGAAGTGATCACTGGGCAAAATAATTTATTGTGTCATTTTAATGCTTAAGCATACTTAATACATGCTAATGAATGGGGAAATAATTAACTTTTGTATCAGGGAAGTGCTTATGCATACTTGGCCAAACTACTGAAGTGAAGGCTGTGACAAGTTCAAAGATTAAAACTCCAAAATCAAAGAAGTACTGCAATCAACAAAGGATATATGTACCGTGCAGGTGTTGGAATATGAATTATAAAACCACCTTATTAGCATACTATGCTTTACAATATTTCTCATTTGCATCTCTTGATTTTTAAGGCCTTTCACATGAATGTAAATTGCATCTATGAACCTTGTCTTTGCTGTGCTCATTTGTAGCCATAAAGAATAGTCGCATTGCATTTGCATAAGCAACTTTGAATACTGGCATAACTTCTCACAAGGCGTAATTCTCCTGTATATAATTATGACAGCTTATAGGAAAGTCACTGAAGCAAGGAAACACACAGGTAGGTCCACTACACCAGTTTACTCAGTGCTTTCATCTGCAATTCACCTCACGACTTCAGAATAAAATTTAAAAAGTAGCACTCCATTAAATACATAATGTAGTGTGTCACATGTTTTGAACTAAAAACTTCATAGGCTGATAACCCAGTCAATTACATACTTAACAATGAAAATAAAATTATACTAAAATATATTAATTCTAAGACATTAAATTCTCTGTTAAATGATATTTCATTACTTTCAAGTATGTGTAAATAGTATAACTGTTCCTGAAAGAAAACTGACGACAAACTTTAAATATTAAATTTGGACTTTAGTTTTAAGAAACTAGAGATGTCATTCAACCCAGGTGTATGTATGGCATCGCATGTGACCTGCCATAGCAGCTCCTTGTACTCGAGAAACAAATCAGTCGGCCCTCCCCTACTACCTTCTTTGTGTACTTGTTCTAAAGCAGAGAACTTGAAGTGATGTTGTGGGAATTCGATAATGTGTTTGGCCAGGGCATTATTCAAATTGCCCTTCCTAATGATGTTAAAGATGCTGATATATGCATTTATTCAAACTATTGATTGTGTTCCCAATTTAAAGTTGGTCACACATCTGACAAATACCTATATATACTAGACATTTACTAAGGCAGTTAAGTCTCTGTTTTGAATATACATTGCCATATCCCCTTATGTAAATATTATTACTTTCAATAATGAACGGGCACTGTGAGCAGTGTCCACATTTTTTCATGTATCCTTTTAATTCATGTGGTCTGTTCCTTTCCAGCAAGTTCTTAATACAAGAATCTCTTTTGTATACCACACATGTTTTTCCCCTATCTTCATTTTACAGTTGATATTACTTGTCCAATTGTTGTACAGGACATCCCTAATGTTATAGAACAGGGGACTAAAAGTTATGACCATGGCATCTGAGAAGGGTTTAGTCCCTCTTACCTGGGTGTCATTAATTGTTAAATCATCACCTACTGTGATTAAATCTTGTAGTAACCCCTAGTAATGGGGTAAAATGTCCACTTAATCTTTTTCCTTTAACTTCGTCTAAGATGGGGTCCACAAAGGGACCATGGTATCCCCATCTAATAAGCATCGTCCTTAACTTATCCATCTCCTCAACAAAAGTTGTGTGTTTGCTCACCATTCATGCCAGTCTAACCCCCTGTCCTTTTACCAATGATTTTTCTGGTGTACAGGATGGCAACTATCAAAGTGTAGTTTGGTGGTAGAATAAGTGGCTTTCCTGTACAAATCTGAAATAAATGTGTGAATTATGTTATCTTTGTATAAAGAGATGTCTAAGAAGTGAATAAGTTCTGAACTGACCTCCATAGTGAGTTTTAAAAACCCAGTGCTTGAATTCAAGTAAGCAAGGAATTCATCAACTTGTTCACATGCACCATCCCAAAATATCAGTAGGTCATTAAGGTACCTACCATAAAATCTACAGTGTTGGAATAAGTCACATTTGAATACCGTACTAATTTCTCATTATGTCAGGACAATGTTGACAAATAGGGGGGCACAAGCCGCCCCCATTGCAACTCCCACTCTCTGTTGAAACAGCTGGTTTTTGAATATGATGAAGTTGTTGTGGAGGATAAGCTCCATTAATATCCTATACATAAGTACCCTGTCATAAGTAATTATGACAGAGTATAGGACTTGTAGTACAACCATGAGTAAATAAAATCTGGAAAAAGAAAAAACATACACACATGCGAATGTATACGTGTGTGTGTGTGCGTGTGTGTGTGTGTGTGTGTGTGTGTGTGTGTGTGTGTGTGTGTGTGTGTGTGTGTGTGCAAAATTCTAAACTATATGTAGCTAGTATTAATTACATACATTTTGATTTTTTTTATCAGATTTGTACTGCTTAATAAATTATACTATTTCCATAATTCTTGAAGCTGGTGACTATTTTTGATGAAATGCCTAAATCTACTTTGCATTTACTTATTCATTTGTACATTAGTTGAACTTTAATAGTAATAGATACATTTTTTATGGGACGCATAGCAAACCAGCTTGGTTAAATAACTTCCAAAGATATAAAGGCATGCAAACATAGATGCTGATAAGAATGTAACTTAGGTTCATTGATTAAACCATTTAACTCCAAGTCTCAGTGCTGCCTCTTGGATGATTTAACATTAATTTAGTTAATAATGTATATTCTTTAAAAGCCAGAAGACAATATTAAAACAAAAGTGTTTTACATATGCAACCAATGCAAACTCACCTTTATTAAAACTTATGTATTTAGTGAAGTACAATTCTACATGGATTTTGAACTCATTAATCTTAGAGAAAGAGTCGTTTTCTACACTGTATTGTCTATAATCAGTACACATATGTGGATTTTGTTCTTATTACATACATTTCTTAAGAACCATGGTATACCTAACATATCATGGCAGTTTTAAATTATGTTGCTGTGCAATGCCTAAACACCAGGCAATGCAGATGGAATGTTTGAATTATTTGTAGTGTTCATCTGGTTATCTGAGTTTTTCAAACTTACAATATTTCAAGCAAAGAACGGCAAGAATATGAAAAAGAAGTGGAAGTAATACTTCTGTTCGAATATGCTAGTTATGTTAAAGTCAGAAATTGATTACCCCTGCAAATTCTCGGTCTTCAATATGCTGACTAGGGAAGTAATGAAGGGAAAAATCAGCATTGATCACTGTCTGGAGTTATTACAAATTAAATTACAAGACTGGCTTTTCTAGTCATCATGAATATTTTAGGCAACAGCAAGATATCCTGCAATTACAAAAAGTAAATGGAAAGAAAAAATGCCAAGTACAATGCCTTTTAACAAATTATTCTAGAGCTCACGCAGCGTTATCTTTTGCTATGCATATACTATAGCCTGGTTTGTGATAATGTGTTGCATAGAAACTGCAGCATTATTACCAAATGCAAAAAGTAATTTGTTCATAAGAAGCTACTTATATTCTTTAATATGTACTTTGATATATTACAATAATATGGAACAGTAAGACCACTTTACAGAAAATGCAAAAGCTCTAAATCTCTCTGAATACAGTTTTTATTATGATAATCTTAAAAAAATATTTAAAATGCTAAGATACGAAGACAAAGAAATACTGTCCTGATCTACATCAAAAAATAAAATGCTCAGTCAATATTAAGAAATAACCTGATTATATAACCTGAAAACTACATATTCACATTCAGCTAAACACTTATTTATTATGCACATATTAGCTTAATAAATAAAAAAAAAAATCATTAACAATTCAGTTCATTAGTGTTTTATAATGATATTAGATAAATATATATTACATGCTTTCTTAACGTCTCAGCACAAGTAGAAGGGCCGGGGTACATCTAAGAGACACATGTAAAGTTGGCTCTGGAATACTGGCAAATAAAAAGTGTGTATTATGTGAAACTCACTTAATAAAAAAGCTGTTATCTTCTGCCCAAATTCCCCCTGTGATTCCTGTAAGATATGCACTGTATATAGCTTTTGCTGGCTATGCAAGTTTTAAAGGAAATACTGCTATTTTTCAATTTCAGAAGTTTAGTCTTAACACTTACTAATAACTATAATGCTCAGATCAATACTTGGGAACATGACAATATTTTTCCAATGGCTAATCTCACCATAATGTCCTGGAATAGAAATGCGATTGTATATATACTAAAGAGAAAGCAAGTGTTGAGTGCAGAATCAAGCATAAGCCCTATAGTTATATAGTTATATACTATAGCTGAGAAGCCTTCTATACTCCCAGTTCATTGTTTAGATAAATCAGAAGAGGTAATAGAGGTGCAAGCACAAGTGCACTGAGAATCTATACAAATTTCAGCTAATAGTGATGTTACAGGGGGGATGTGTGGCCTAATGATGGGTCTAAGTTAACAGGAGGTAGATCAAAGGGTTTTCCGGTACTACCTCAAAAGAACATCAGAGGTCCGTGAGTTGGGGCTGGAAATGTCAGAAATATTCCAACGACTGGAACAACATTCTATCAGTGAAGACATATTGGACCCACAAAAAAACGACTTAGTCGACAATATTTCTAGAGTTAGCCTGTCTGAAGATCAGCTGTGTGTGTTACGGGACTTTCCTGTATACTTGCAATGACTAGTAATTTCAGTGACATTGTTATTGATTTAAAAATGTTTTGTAGAAACTTGATGCTTAAGTTGATGTTTTCAGAAACCAATGAACAATTTACTATGTTTAGAAAACCTAGTCCTTTTGTCCCGAGTTTTGACACACAAGTGGAAGTGTTCCAGAAAGCATGTGAGCATGATTTTGTAGAAATGTATAATTCTAATGGCGTTGTTAGCAGAAGTAACAGAAAGTTTTACAATTTATCAGCTAGGGAACAAAAGGCATTGAAAGAGCTTCAGCAGAATCAGGAGATCACTATATGCCCCACAGACAAAGGCGGGGCAGTAGTGGTCTTGAATTGAGCTGATTATTGTAGCGCCATGAATTTGTTGCTATCAGATTCTACTACTTATCAGTGAATTAGTCAAGTAGAAGTAAGGAAGATTATTTGTGATGTACACAATGAACTTGCTGATAGTCTAGCATGTAGGTATATTAGCAAAGAGCTCTATGGTTATTTTTTTGTTGAGACCTTAAGTCATACCGATAAATAAAGGTCTGCCTAAAGTACATAAGTCTACATTTAATTCATCATATAGGCCAATAGTATCAGGCAATGGATGGCTCACAGAAACAATTTCTATATATCTGGAAAAGAAGTTACATCCTGTGTTACTGAAAGTTCAAATGGTATTATTCGATACTAAGAGTTTTCTGACTTCTTTGTATCAGGATTTACAGATTAATACACTTATTTGGGATGAGATATTTGTCACTTTAGATGTTTGCTCATTGTTTACTTGCATACTGAATGACATTGGAATAGAGTGTATGAGAGAGTTTTTGATTATGCATACTGGTTTCTCTAGAAATAACATTAATACTCTCTGTGTGCTGATGGACTTAGTTTTACTAAATAACCTTTTTATGTTTTATGGTGTTTATTATCATCAACTAGCTGGGGTAGTCATGGGAACCCCATGTGGGAACACTTACGCCAATATTGTGATGGTATATTGGGAGGGGACAATGGCACTAGCTAATGACAATTTCTCTAAATATGTGACAAGTTATAATATATTTGTGGATGATATATTTTTCATTTGGAGAGGGTCAGACTCTGAGCTATTAGAATATATAGCATTTCTACAAGACACTACTTCGCTTTTGAAGTTTAAGTCACATAAATCCAAAAGGGAGATGGATTTTCTGGATGTCAAGCTTCAGGTGATTGATGGAGAACTTTCCGTGATGCCATTTAGTAAAGAGTGTAAACAGAATAGCCTGTTGGAAAAGAGAAGTATGCACTCACAATATATTTTTAATAACGTTATGAGGGGGCAAGCATTGCATGTATCTAGGCTAACTAGTAATGATAGAACATACATAGAGCAAGAACAGATTTTACAGCAGCAGGTTTTGAAAAGGGTTTATAATAGAGACGCTTGTGATAGTGTTTTTGGTGTGGTGAGAAATGAAAGACACAAAATAGGTAAACCATTCTTTTCCATGAAGGAGCGTCAATCAGTGGTAACATGTAAGAAATTTGATAGGAACAAATGCAGAGTATGTTTCCGATATACTTCAGATAATAAGAGACATTATGAATGTGCTGCAGAGGAATTGGTACATTTTGACAGTGAATGAGAGGATTAGGAACTTAGTAGGTGATAAACCGGTCATTACTTTGAAGGACATGAAGTCCATCAAAAGACGCTTGTGTAATAGGTCATGCACTGGACAAGAGAGATTGATTCCCAATAGGATATGGACATTTTGTTGTAAGAGTTGTAATTACTGTCACTACATTCATGATAGTAATGAGTTTATGCACCCTGAAACTCTGAGAGTATTTAAATTTTTATGTTATGTTAATTGTACCATGAAGAAAGTGGTCTATTTAGCTAGGTGTGTTAAATGCCTGAAGTTTTATGTGGGCAAAACGAATCGCCCGCTGAAGGAATGAATTAGGGAGCATATTTATTATACACGTATAGAGGATTTGAGGAGTGAATTAGGGAGCATATTTATTATACATGTATAGAGGATTTGAGGAGTGCCCTAGCAAGACATTCGCAACAAGCAGGGAATGAGCACTGATTTAAATTTTTGGTTATGCAAGTTGTTTATGCTGATGGGAGATTGGGTGACATTAAAAATTTGACGGAGAAGCCAGAATAAAGATGGATCATCCCGCTACAAGCCGATAAGGGCTTTGGGCTGAATGATGCCATCAGTTTAAAACTCTTGCTTAAAGATAGGAAAGCTAGTGCATTAATGTTATATACTGTGGGTTCCATGTGCTTTGTTTTGTGGTTGCTGGGGCAACAGTGAGTGAGATTTCGCAATATCAGCTGGTGTAGTGCATGCAGTATTAATTGGAAATTAATGTTTTGTTTATTTACTGCTAGACTAATACAAGTGTTGGATGACATAAGGTATTTGAATCTATCTCATACACAGCATTTGAGTATAATGATTTTAAGTGTAGGAATGTCTGGAATGTTGTTTTGATATTATGTGCATGTATATGAGCTGTTCCACAATAATTAGTTACCATGACAATGTATAGTGTAATTGATTAATGAGTCACTGTACTTCATTTAAAAAGAATGATGTGTTAGTATTTTTTTTGTAAATGTCTGAAAAAGCATGGCTGATCATGTGAAAGTGCTTATTGATTTTGTCTTTTATTAAAGAATAGTTTTATTTTTTAGTACCCTGCCATGTTTGTTACCATTTGTTATTTTGGCTACATATTACGCTGTTGCAGATGCAGGTTGTTGAATGCGTCTTTGTCGAACTGGAAAGCGCGAACAGGCAAAATAGCAAAGCGGCTTTTCAGTGAATTCTTTCCCTTGGAAAGAATTCCCTTGGCCACTTTCGCTACTTTGCCATTTCTGGCACTGTAGTGTGATCTCGGAGTTGGTATATTTAAGTAGGGGGGTGTGGAGGGTGAAGTCCCCCACATTATGTAATGTTTTACATTTTTTTGATTATTTCGGGACAGCAATTTTTTTCCCTTGGGAAAAAAATCACTGTTCTGAGGTTTTGATGTTAGCTTTTGCTTACATGGGGTCAATCATGTGTCATTCGCTCTTCTGAGCGTGCGATACAGACATCCCAACTGTCCGAATTACTCAGTTTTTACCGAGTTTTGGGGTCCAAATAATGGAGTGTCACGATTCCCGAATGGCACCCCTTCATTTCTGATTTTTTTCCAGGTTTTTAAAATTTCCCATGTTTTCAGAGCTATGTCATCACGTGCGGAATGATGTCAGCGCCATCAGCCTGTTGGAATTGAGCTCAAGGGCTTTCCCAGCATCTGCGAGGCTGGCAACCTTATTTCTTTCCAGTGTGCATCTGCTGCACTGAAGGAACTTTCGGAAATGCATTTAGGAGTTAAACGAATGAATGCTGAGGAAATGTATTAGGAGTTCTTTCTGGGCAAATGAACAAATGTTGCTTACATATGAGCTGCACAGATGGACGGAGTATGCTTCTAAGGTATTATCTAAGTATCTAGTGTTTCTTCTCATCAACAGGGTGTGTGTGTATGTGTGTGTGTGTGTGTGTGTGTGTGTGTGTCCTGTGTGACAAAGAGATGGGGAGGGAATGAGTTAACAACTAGTAGGCTCTCACAAGAATATGTGTGAGTGAAAAGGGCAGCGTTGTGTACAGCTATCTTCTCATTGCTAATCATTGCTGTATTTTAACATCGCTGAAGTTTAAACAAAAAAGTTAAAACAAAACCAAGCATACAAAATCAGGTTTAGCTTGCCTCTGATGAATTTTGCAATACACAAATCACGCATCTGTTGTTAAAAATCTCATTAACTTTTCTTCACAGAAAGGGATTCAAATTAACATTTTACTAGAATGTGCCATATTAAATGCATTGCACAGTATAGAGAAGGTAAAATGGTACATGGAGTTTGCACTACAGTAGGTTTAGTAAGGTCAGTCACCGGCAAGAAATCCTGCACCCTCTCTCTCCTTCTCACACACACATGGCCAGCCCCAGCCTGCCACTACTTCCTGATTATGACTCACAGCTGCCGCCCTTCAATAACTAACTGGAAACTTTTCCCAGATCCTTCAGTTTGAGAGATCGCATGTGGAACATAGCTTAACTAAGGATTATTGTATCTTATTGAAAACTGAGGGATATAAATACACGGCAATCATAAATACTTTTATCTGCTTTGTGATGATAGTTGGTGAGTTTTTTCATACTGTTTACTGAGCTTCAGTCTTGTTTTGTGTCCCAAGTTGTCTGTACAAAGCAGCCTTTCTGTTTGGTTCTCATTGTCATGTTTTTTTTTTCACATGCACAACAATTATTTACTGTTTGCCATCCATTCTGTGTTTCTTTCTGCATTAGCCTTGCATTACTGTGTTATTTCTGCTGCTGTCCTTTAAGGGCAGACTTCTGTATTAATCTCTTGGGTTTATTGAAGATTGAATAATTGTTCATTTTCTATTGGATTCAAACATGGACTGCGATAGTGTAAAATTAGCAGTGTTTGCTACAACTCCTGATTTGAACTAAGCAAAAATGCAAAGAAAAAAGTTTCATATTTTGTGCATAAAAGTATAATAATTAATGCAAGAAATAAAATAGATGCAGATGTCTTTCTTGCCTACAATAGTCTTCCTCTACATGGGCCAGTCAGATATATTCAATGTAGCTAATCTGAATACCTCACAATTGTTAACATAAAATAAGACAATAATATTTTTATTCTGTTCTACCATCTTCCACAGATCAAAATGACAGGCATTTGAAGTTCAGCCTTCATATTCTTCATAAAATAAATGGTAACACAAACCTTTTATTCTAGCAATTTTCTAAGTTTATAAGATCAGTATTTGAAATTAGTCCCTGTTTTGGGACTGTATTCCCCCATTATTAGCTTTGTCCAGATTTTTTGTGCTAAAAGGTTGAGAGCTATGGTGGTGAGAAGTGAGAACTGAATTTACTAAATGATAGCCATTTAAGTTTCAGTCTTCATGTCTTTCAGGAAGCTGCTGATTTGGCATAGTGGTATGTTGCTCTGACTGTAGTGCACAGGGTCCTAGGTTCAAGACTTGGCAGTGAAATGCATGGTGGTAACATAACATTTTATTCTAGCAACTTTCCAAAATTATACAAGCAATGTTTAACATGTGTCCCTGTTTTTTATTTCTTTTGCCCCCCCCAAAAAAACTGAAATTGAAAATAAGTACAATAAACTGTGCAAGATGCAGATGGCTTACACTACAGTCATTATATATATATATATATATATATATATATATATATATATATATATATATATATATATAATTTATTGTGTGTGTGAAAGTAGAGTTTTATGATGGAAATGTTCTGAATTGGGCAGTTTTGTCATTATTGGTTCATGCATTTTGTTTCATTGCCTAATGCCTACTGGAAAAATGTTCAAACAATAAATTCAAAATGCACTCTAATAAGTGTACTGTATTATATAAGGAATATAATTTAATAAAGTCAGGAAGGTGTATCAAAAAATGCATGTATGTTTCTTGTTTTGTGGGCAAGGGGCTAAGATTTGAAAAAGGCCCAAAGGTAATCTTTATCCTCCACTGGCCAGATGCATTTTCTTTGGATGTGGTGTAGGTTTCAATGTTGTTTCAATGAATGTGAGTTTCAAGGGTAGAGAAGTTTTAATGCCAAGTCTATTTTCATTGTGAGAAGTATTGCTTTGTTTAGCAGATGTCCATTAGTATTTGTGCATTGTGCTATAAAATGTAAAAATAAAATCCAAATAATCATTGTAGAAGTAAAGCAGTATGCACACGTTAGTGTTTATGGTAAATGGGGTGAAATAGCCAGGTAATAGGACATTGGAATGGCTGCAGGGGGACTCTGGTGCCATATTTTGGTTGTCCTTCAGTTTGTGTTTGAAAGTTAGTATCACACAATTTATTTGAGTGGATGGGATTACATAATTCTGTATGCAAATTTTACGTTAATCAGTGTACAGATTTGTACCTATTTTTCATGGGCCATGACCAGATTTTTGATGTTTCTGGGTTGAGAGATATGGTGCAATGTCATAATATAGACCAGTTATTTTTACTTCATTTCTGAATTGTTACATACAGTGGTAACTTCATCCATTTGCAGTTTTGGTTTTTGATCTACTATTCATCTTATCCAGGGTCCGTCAAGGGGAATGATAACATTGGTTAACAGTAATGGCCCTTTTTAATTAACAGATTACGTAGCTGTCTCAGAAGGGAGATACGCTTATGAACAAAGACTTATTTACAGGCAAAAGATAATGATTATTAATGTTCATATTACTCCTTGTACTTCCACTTAGGCAATGGCTTCATTGATTAGGGAATGGTAATCATACCAGAAAGAGATGGTTATCTAGGGTGAGGACCGGAACTTAATATCTGCTTCATCAGAAGCCTCGGCTGACCCTAGGTCTAAATCATTGTCTCCCATGGGAAACAATCTTTAACATGTATGGATCTGTGTTTGGGATGGTGCATATATATAATTTATTGAGACTATCCAAACAGCAAATACGCTTATAATCGCTCATGTTTTAAAACATTTTTCAATAACTGATAAGATGCTCATCACTAAAAAGCATGGGTATCTGGTTTTGTCACAAAATATTTGTCACATATTTTTGCCAGAGCATACTGCATTGAATCTGGTCTGGATTGTTCTAGATATTATTTTAGTTAAACACTGGTGAATGAATATTTGCCTCTGTAAATATAAGGTGTTTCAGAAAAAAAAATGCAATATTTTTACACGGACTGGTGGCAATCTACAGATTTGGAACACAAGCAGGTGATTATGGAATGAGAACATCGTGTGTGTGTGTGTGTGTGTGTGTGTGTGTGTGTGTGTGTGTGTGTGTGTGTGTGTGTGTGTGTGTTTGTGTGTGTGAGGGGGTTGTAGAGTTCCACAAAGTTTATTTATGAACATTACAAGCCCATTCTAGGGTTAAATACTTCAGAGAAACCACAGAGATGCTCAAAAACAAGCTATTATGGGAGATACTCAAGCAATTCATAAGATACAGGAGATTAAGAACAGAATTAATCAACATCTGGCATACATGGTTGTTTTAGCAGAGAAACCATTAACCTCAGGGATTTTGAGTTGTTGCTTTCTAACAGTAAATACTTAGCATTATGAATAAGAAAGCAATCAGTGGAAATAAAAATACTTAAAATGAATGAGATAAATATGGTCCAGATGGTTAAGGCTCCCCAAGTCATACAAGATATTTTATACTATTTAAAGCCTTATTTGAGTGAAGGGGAAAACTATGCATCAACATGTGAAATAAGAAGATATGTTAGGTAGTTAAAATACTCCAAGAGAACGTAGTGAAATTAATGTCACCAGTCTCAGATTGTGAGGTAAAGGACTCCCTGCCGATGCTGTTATTATTTAAAATCCTAGGACAGGATGTATTACAATTAAAAATTTATAAGGCAGTGGTGAACCATTTATAACTAATTATCTGGAATTACTTTATGAATCTTAGAATGCAGAGACATCTTTAACTTTTATAAAGATGCTATTATGGTGGTGTTACCAAAACCATGTAAAGGCCCATCTGTTCCTTCATTGTGTAGACCTGCTTCAATTTTAAACCATGATAATACACTGTTCATGATAATTATGCTACACAAGCTGGTAAATATATTACCCAATTTAATTAATGTAGATTAAATTAGCTTCACTCCTGGCAAAACTACATTGGATAACCTAATTAAGGATTCGTTACTCGTAGAAGATACTTTGGCCTCCAAATGTCCCTGCAACTAGCCAGTATAGAAGGCATTTGACAATGTGAGTTTTCTGTGGATATCTCTTACAACAATGGGATTCCCAGAGCTATTGTCAATATGAAATTTAAGATGCACTCCAGCTGCTTAGCTAAGTTAAAAATAAATTAATTGTTTGTCCTTAAATCAATGTTCTCATTACCCTCTTTTTTTTCAAATTTTACACTGCATATTTACTTAGTGGTATGTTTGCACAATTTGCAACTATAAAGTTACAACCTAGGTGGTCATAAATTAGTCCTATACACCTTTTTTCTGATTAAACCTGGGGTAAAGCTGCAATTTCTGTTTGATGAATTGAAACTACTTGTCATACTTTCTGGCTATAAGGTAAGTGCTGTTGAAAAACATATAAAGCAAGATAAATGTTATCCAGTCTATATAAAATCTAATAGATTTTCTATTTTTGGAATTACCAAACCAAATGTGATATCTAGGAATCCAACTTAGAGGAACAGTGATTACATCTTCAAAGTATATGTATGTATACAGAAATTCTATATATAAAATCAAGGCTTATCGGAATAGGTACAGATATTTATGCTTAGCTATCCCAATGAGAATCAGTGTGATAAAATGTTTTATTTTACCATGATTTTTGTACACTTTCCAGCATACCCCATTACCTCCCCCAACACAGATAATACAGAAAGTAACTTGATGTTTGCGGGATTTTGTGTGGATGGGAGATAAACCAAGGATGAGTTGGATGTATTTTTCCTTGCCATCTACACTGGGTGGCTTTGGCTTACCACACCAAAAATTGTACTCCAAGGTAGTGGTTAGCCATAAGGGGGTGGGTTTAGCATACTGGTTATGGTCTTTCCCTCACAGACACAAAGTGCAAGAATCAAGCTTTTTGTAAACATTACAAATCCTACTAAACAGCCCACTTGAATAAAAAAATATTAGGAAACAACTGGAAGCCCTACTGAAATATATGAATGTTTGTTGCTCAAAAGACATTGCCATTTGAAGATATTCCCATGTCTAGCAACATCATTTATTTCAGCTACACAATCAGCCTTATGGCTTATGGCTTGTGGACATACTACCTATAGATAGCAGGCATAACCAGGTCATGGAAGATGGACATCACCAGAGTCCACACAAATCTACAGAATTGGGAGCAACTAACAGATGGCTTATAAACAGTGGAATGGGGAGGATTCTACTTCTTTTTGAAGATGGCCAATAGATTCCCAATCAAATCAGCAATTAATCCTAATTTTTTAGGCAACAGATTGCTTAAACATAAAAAGGAAGATTGGACTCACTGGATTTCATGGCTGACAGAAATAAGAACTGTGAAAGATACTTCTCTTGCACAGTTGGTTCATTATATCAACTTCTTTTGCTGCTCAAACAAAAAATCTTAGACAAGTGTAGACAAATTTAGGTGAGGGAATTAAAGAGAAATTTCTCCAAAATGTAATGGGTTAAACTATTCACCATACCTAGACATGCAACCCAGGCAATTAAATTCAGATTTTTTTTTTTTTGGCAATGCCAGTTTATGTACTTTTGTACTCCATCAAGGTATGTTAGGATGTACCTAGACAATGCCTCCAATTGCTAAAGATGCAGTATGGCTGCCCAGGTGTTTGATAGCACAGATGACATGGATGCCCAAAACGGGGGTTATTTAAGGCTTCCATACATATCGTCTCCATAGGGCCATTGCAAGCATATATATATATATATATATATATATATATATATATATATATATATATATATATATATATATATATATTTCACTGGTAATTAGTTTTTTGGGAATAAATCTCCTAAATCTGCTCATACTAGAGTGAAGAAAAGATTGAAAACTGTTGACACTCCTTTAGTTAATGACCTTTTTACAATTTTAGATGAACTACCTGAATTTGAACTTGCAGAAATTAACTTCTATATAAAATCAAAGAAATAAGATGTTAATCACTGTTTCTTATCTCAAGCAAAATATTACCATGTTGTTCCATCCACTGCCTATAGTGACAGGCTGAAATGGCACTATATCACAAATGGGAGATCAATAAAACAAACACGATATTAGGCCAATCAGTCTGACAAGCATTCTTTATAAAGTAATGCTGATCATCCTATTTGTGCTTATATAAAGTGACACATGGGAACTACTTCTGTGTTGTAGTGGGCTGAAATGGTAAGCTGAGGGGAGCTGTTGCTTTCAGGATCACTCATTGAAATGGAAATAGCAGCAAATGATGGCATACTTACAGTGTATGCCGCTTACCCTGACCTTGTCAAAACATTCAGCACAACACAGCATAAAGGAATGATCAAAAACTAAATTGTCCACATATCAAGCCATGTGTAGGTTAATGTGTAAACCACTTGTAAAATAATCAGACTGAAGTCAGTATTGTGGTTATAAGTGATGTCCCTTGTGGCTCTGTCCTAGGTTGATGTGTTTTTGAATTAGTCTCCTCAGACATGGAAGTGAAAAATAGGTTCATAGGTTGGTACTGGGCTATCTGCCCGAAGGCATATATTAGCCCAGCGACATTGTGCGGTATTCACTGCCCCTTTTGTAGTTCCCTAGACCCTTGTACTAGAAGCTAGTACCCTTGGCCCCTATCTAGTAGTGCTGTTGGTGTGATCCCCGGTGTGAACTTTCTGTTACCCATCCACTCATCAAAGTTCCTCTTGAAGAGTGATAGTGAGTGGCTCTGCCTTATGTAGATTGGGACCCTGTTCCATAGTAAGGGAAGTCTCTGTGAAGGGAATCTATCCCTCCAGCATGTTCTATTCATTGTTGCGTTGAGGTTTATATCCCTAGAGCGTGTAGCTTGAGTAGATTTGGTTTTGCTAAGATGGAGCATGTTCAACAATTCTGGGTTGGACATGGCTCTGTACGTTAGACAAGAGATTGCCTCTGAGAAAGTGGTATGCAACAGAGAACAGTCTTAGCTTTTTCAATCGTGCTGCATAGGGCAACTGTTTGAGGCAAGTAATCCTCTTGGTTAGGTACCTTTGTGGTCTCTCCAGCTGCTGGAGATGTCTAGCCAGGTACATTCCAATTGGTGCATTGTACTCAATAATGGGTCTGATGAGGGAAGAGTAGAGGGGCACCATTACATCTTTAGATCTTGATGCGAACCCTTTCATGATCAGATGGGTCACATAGAAGGATTTTCTAACCACTTTGGCAACATGGTTATCAAAGTAAAGCTGACTATCTACTTGGGTCCCTAGATCCCTTATTTCTTCTTCAGATTTCAGGGGATTACCTCCTATGTTGTCGCTTGTGGGTACTCTGTTTTTTCCAAAGGGGATTACTACGCATTTTTTTGCATTTAGCTTGAGACCATGGCTTTGACACCATGCATCAGTCTCATTTAGGCAATGAATACCCAAAAGTGTGCTCCTGACTGCAAACCATGAAACGTTATTATTACTGCAATAAAAATGCAAATGTTTTGCAATATGGTCTAAAAAATGCATTCTTGTTGCAGTTGTAATGGGTTTGCATTTAGTATCAACAAAGGCAGCATCATGACATATGCAAAAATGCCAAATTTTGATTGCAAAATAAATTGTGTGACAGAGAATGTGGTTTTCTACATGATGATATAACTGTACAAGTCTCAGAGTTCAAGAGTTTGTATTACAAGTGTGGCATTATTATGGGTGATGGTTCCTTTAGATTTGCAAGTGTGCAATTTTCACATTTTTCAGCTGAATAGGGTTATCAGTTTAAAGCTGTCATCACTGAGGATACTTTTACCAGCTGCAGAGCCATCAGATTATGACAGGGATCACATTTTTCATGTTAGTGTCAATATCTCAGTAAGTGAGGAATGCAAAATGCTGTTGTTTTTTTCTTTCATTTTGAAGCTGAAATGAAACAGTAAGATAATAGTTACATCTTTTTTGTCATTACTGAGATAGTTACTGGATTTCAAAAATATGCAAAGGTATACACAAAATCTGTGGTCATTCCCCATTATAAAAACAGACTTCTTAGTCTAAATACCAGCACTATTACCATTGTGAATATTTAAGTTTGAAAAACTTTTGCTTTATATACTTTTTGCATGACTTTAACAGATCAAGACTTAGGAGTATTTATTCTTTGAAAAATAGCTCAATGACATTGGTGCTTATGGCATAAGTAAATGCCAGCATTCCTAAGTTTAAATAAAGTGAATGAGATTATTAGGAAGTTAGAATAACTTCACAAGAAACAAGGTAAACCATTATGAAAATAGTGCATGGCTACTGGCAGTGGAAATACCCCATTACTATCAAATGAGATAACAGTTTGAAATAGTCACGGATCATGCCCCATTTTTAATGGATGTATCTCAATAATGAAAAGAACCATAGGGAAACTACTGCTCCATCAGACAACCGTTATCACTTCTCCATATATCGTAATCTGGAAGAAAGTTTAGCGATATGGACATACAGTCTTGTTGCCATTCCTCAGCTTCTCTGCTAGTTCAGCCTTCTTTTAGAGCTGGGAAAGAGAAGGGTGACAAAAGCGCTAGATAAAGGCACTTATACAAATACTGAATGGGCGTTTGGCTTGAAATGCCTTAGAAAGGGGATGGATCCTTTAAATTTGTGACCTTGTAATATGTGAGAGTTTTAGTTCAACTAGAAGTTAGTAAACACAGTTACTGTTGGTGCCAGTTAAGCTTCTGTCATGTAAAGCACAGGAGTTGACACTTAAGAAACTTGCTGTAAAATAAAAAAAAAAACAAATATATATATATATATATATATATATATATGGGTCTAGTTCTGTTAATCGAAAAATCAGTTTTTCGAAAAACTGAAAGCTGATCCCACTTTAGTGAAAGTGCATTTTTATGAACACTGATTCATCGAATCAGAAATAAAACAAAGAAACACACTTAAAACACATTTTTGCAGTGGAGCAAGCCCCCCTGCACCCCCCCCCCATGTAGGGGGCTGTACATTCCACACCCCCGCTACTTATATATACTATCTCCGAGAACACACTACAGTGGGAAAAAGGATATATTTCCTTTTCCCCACTGTACCATGCTTCGGTGAATTGGTGTTTGCAAAAGTGCACTTTCCTTTAAGTGCACTTTTACTAAAGTGGGTTCAGCTTTTGTTTTTCGAAAAAGTGATTTTTTGATAAACAGAACTAGACCCATATATATGTATCAAAAAAGGAGGCAAGCTTTTACTTCACATCTTAACACTTTTTCAAAATGACTGAATATACGTAACTATTACTTTTGCCTTAACAAATAAGATCAGATCTTGCTTTGTTTCTCTTATTGAGTCATTCTGGGCTACCTGTTCTACTAGAAACAATGCATAGTTCCTGGTCCAGTGTAAGAGTGAGCATATATTTCACTAGTGTATATTTTCATTTTCAAAAGGGTTTAAATACGGCAACCATATATTGCCACATTCTTTATTCTCTTCTTGCAGTAAACTAATAGTGATACCTTTAGGGGAGGGTGTGTTAGCCACAACAGCAAGATATACTGATCTACTTCTGCTTCTGATACATCACTTGCAGCTTTAATGATTTCAAGGTGCATTTTTCTGAGTACAGATCTAAATAATACTATGTGTGTAGCAAGTCTAGGCTAGTCTTATATGAAATCAATTACTGCAGACTTTTCTAAATATCATTAAGTTAATCTAGCTATAATTGTAGTGACTATGTTATAACAAGAAATGGTTTCTGTGCATCAAATTCTATCACAAAGACATTCCTTAGAATTCTTTAATGTTCCGGGCTCAAGCCATATATCCTCATGCTGATAATGCCCTTCCAGTGACATGTGCATATTTACAATTCAAGAACATACTAGTAGTGACAAGGTAGGCCTCCTTGTAAGCTAATTCACATGTTCCTGGTTCTCAGTACCACAGTGAGCAAATCATCACTGATCTGCACAACCTGTGCTTGCACAGGCAGTGGAATACCTCTGTCTAATCACACACACACACACAGACACACACACACACACACACACACACACACACACACACACACACACACACACACACACACACACACACACACACACACACTCTCTCTCTTTCTCTCTCTACTTGTCCATACCCTCCTGTGCTTCTCCCACACTGTATCCTTTATTGACATTATGGCACATATGTAATAGGCCTTGGTGATCCAGTGTATTCCCCAATCCATGATCTCCATTATAATGCCAGTGCCATTATTGTACTTTAAGGAATCATCTCTGGTGGTCTACTGGTTTCCTCCAATCCCCATCACCCTTATGAATTATGTGCCATTACACCTCAAAACTTTATCCTTGAAGTTTAGTGTATCCATCAGATCCCTCTAGTAATGTTAGTGCAATCACAGTATTTAAGGCATTCCCTGGTTTTCATCCACTCCCATAATCCATGGTGTAGCACTTTACTGATGAGACCATGGTGGCTTAGTGAATACCCCTACCCCTAATCCCAGTTATGCTTTTGGTGCTATTATGGCAGTTTAAAACTCAGCCCTGGTGTCTAGTAGTTTGACATGGTGGGGAGTACCTTTTTAGTCTATATTGCAAAGCATTTTCTTGACTCACTTAGTCATGCAAATGCTTCCTGGGGGTGGTTCTAAGGAGAGAGAGCATGTGGCTAATTAGCATATGCCTCACCCCCTAGAATGCCTCATTAGCATTTAGCACAGCTGCCCGTACTTCACCTAAATTTTGTACGTGCTATGTTTCATTTTATTTAATTTCAGTCCCATAAAACATACATAGCTTTAATGATTCTGAACATTGAACTTACAACATACAGAACATAGCAGATACTAAGCAAGGCCAGTTTAAATGTATCAGTAGACAAGGGTGGAAGTTATTCAGAAAAATTGCCAAAAAAATCACTTCATGCAGGAATACCTAGAGACTATGCAAACAGATAACTCCATGAGAAGTCCTAAACAAATAAAGAATCGTGTATTGTAATCATACAGCAGTGCTGGTTTCGGAACAGCTGTGGTTGTGTAAATATAGCAAAGATGCATGGAAGTGATATAGATATGCATTCCAGTGATTTCTGATGTACATAGTTACTTCTTTTGGGCTGAATTACATCACTTGGAATATATAGGCTTAATTTTATCTGTTAGTACATGCATCTTTTACAGTAATTTTCTGTTGCAGAGGTCTCTATCAGTGAGTATCCACACTGAGCATCCAAGTTCTCCAGATTATGTAGAACGCTCTGCATTTAATGATGAGTGAAGCCACTGTTCCGCTGTTCCGCATTGAACAGCTGTGGCTCCGCTACACGAATTCTGATTGGTTTGTATACCGCAATTACTGCCAATCGGCATTGCGGTATACAAACCAATGCATAACTATGCTGCCCTTCCACATTACACAGCGTTGGCTGTGCTCCGCAGTTTTTGATTGGCTCATAGACCGCATTTACAGCCAATCGTGAATGTGGTCTATGAGCCAATCAAGTAAGCTTCTCAGAGGGATGAGAGCCAATGAGAGCTCCCCAATGCAGGCCAATTGCATTCCGGGATGCCTTTTCACGCCAAAATAATGGCTTGAAAAGGCTTCCAGGAATCATTGATTTTACTTTTTGCAAGTTGCTTGCAACAACAACTTGGAATTAAGAACTCTGAAGACCGGGAACTTTGGCATCGGGGAAAAGGAAGGAGCGGTTGTGGTGAAGACTTCGGGACTTTGAAGCCAGCCTGCTAGGAGAGGAGTTAGTGAGCTGAACAGACTTGAGGTTCAGAGACCGTGCTTGCTACTGCTTTGGTGGAGTGAGACCGGTCATAAGGCTGATGTTTATTTTGCTGCCTGCTGGATCATCGTTTGTGTCATGGATTGTATTAAGCTGCTGGTGCTGTTTACATAGGTAGAGGCAACTGACTGTTTTAGCTGTAATGGTTAAGGTTAATGTTAATGGTTAAGGTTAATGGTTAGGCAAGTATTTCCCTATCCTTAAAACTGGTATGCTAGCACAGATCCTGTTATTGTATCAATTTTCTAAGTTTATAAGAGCAATATTTAGTATCTCGGAGCTGCTTGTCCCCCTAGTACATCTGATACTGTTAATTAAGCAACTTTCTGAGTTTTATAAGAGGAATATTTAGTGACTCTGTGTTTGTGCTGCTTGTCCCACTAGTGCATCTGTAAATGTAATTGCCATTTTTTAGAAAAACTTTATGCCAAGTTAGGTCCTGTTCTAGCAACTTTGTAAGTTTATAACAACAATATTTAAGGTGTCTGTGTGCCATTTTAGAGAAACTGTATGCCAAGTCAGGTCCTTGTTATTCTAGCAACTTTCTACATTTATAAGAGCAATATTTAAAGTGTCTCTGTTTGTGCTGCTTGTCCCCCTCAGACATCTTTGAAAATAATTGCTATGTTTTTTTTTTGCATTAACTGTATGCCAAGTCAGGTCCTGTTATTCTAGCAACTTTCTAAGTTTATAAGAACAATATTTAGTGTCTGTGCTTGTCCCATAGTACATTTCTGAAAGTAAAAGCCAATTTTTTGCAGAAACTGTATGGCAAGAGTTTATGAGAGCATCATTTCTAAGTTTATCAGAGCAATATTTAAAGAGTCTCTGTTTTTGTGCTGCTTGTTCCCCTAGTACGTTGGGCAGGGCTTTGTCCAGATTTCTTGCACTAAGAGGTTGAGAGGTATGCCAGAATGAATGTCAGAAGTGAGTTATTTATAGTAATGAGATGATTTAAATTATTCAGTTTTGTTTTCTGGTAGAACTTTAGAGAGTAACTTGATTGTGCATTCTATGGTCATAACTGTTCTAAGGCATGATGTCCTAAATAGCACATTCTTGTAAAAGTACAGAGGGCCCTGGTTTTAAGTACCCTTTTTAGGCACCTTTGCCAGGTCCAGAACCGGCAGTAGGACAGGGGTAGAACACATCTAACAGGGTGTGTGTGTGTGTGTGTGTGTGTGTGTGTGTGTGTGTGTATGTTGCAAGTGCATTTAAGTACCATGCTCCATGGCAATAAGTCTACATCTGAAATATGACAGGATGCTATTTAACTTGGTCTAACTAAAATCATTTGTGTGACTAGTAATGCCTGTGCAGGAAATGTAGTAAATTTGATTTTTATTTTTGTAAAATGCTGTTTCATTTACTTATGGTGTGGTTATGGTATTACACATAAAGGTTTTGGATCTGAGAAGTGTCTTACTGAATTCTAAAGATGCTCTATCATGCTTCATGGCGAAGGCACATTTCGCGCAGTGTGAAAATAGGTTGTTCCACATTTTGACCATTTGTCACATATTGTTAGGGTCTGTGTTCCACATTGGCCTCTTAAGAGGTTGAGACCCATGTATACACATAGTCTTCACAGTTTTTATAATAGGACAGGGAAGGATGCCCATATAATGTTTTAGTATAAGAAAATCCAGTTGAGTGGATATAATGTCAAGACATAGGTCAATGCTTCATAAATTATAATCTCAACTCCAGATAAAGCAGCTTAATAACGTATTAATCTTAAAGTGGAATGAACTTTGGGTTATTCCTGAATTCTGTAATGTATGGCACATGATACATATTAAATCCAAATTAAATCTTTATAATTTATTTAATAAAATTAAAGCTAACTAGCTAGGAATGCAATGCATGACTTCAAGCTTTGCAAAAATATAACTTATCATAAGCTTTGAATGGTAAAATATTAAAAAAGAATATCCATGATTGATATGACAATTATACTTGCAATGATTGCTTCTTGACTCAAATAATGGAATGATCTGTATATGTTATTTTGCTTTATAGTAAAGTATGGTAAAACTTGAAGGTTGTCATTTATTGTTGACTGTATTTAACTAATAACAAACAATTCAAAAAATGCTAAATAAAATATGGCCTTTCTTGCAAATTGTACTAATTATTCAACAATCATGATAACAAATGGACTACTTATTTTGGTCACTAAGCAGCCATAATAAAAGGAAGATACTAATATGAAGTATAGCGCATGTTCAAAGTTATTATGGGCAACATCTCTGAGCAGGTATATCATGTTAAATATGATAATTAAGTCACATCAGTCATAATTAAAATTCATACACAGAAATGACTTCTCCACAGAAAAAGCAGATATGCAAAATATTTTGCTCCTGGAACCATGTGCTGCAGAACATATTCTCGTTTGCAATGCATGCCTGCTCTCCAGTTATATTCTATTTTCAGCAATAACCATCCTTTGGGACAAGTAGTCATGATTTACTGCAATTTGTGTAAAAATGGAAACAAATTATATCTGCATAATTATCTGATGCAGCTGGTGGCATTTGGATGCAAATAGTTCTCAAAATTTGAGGAAGACAGACTGAGTTATAAAGGTTTTAATGTACATACATAACTAGGTCATTAAAAACATATTCTGAAACGTACTGTCACCGTGTCCTACATGTATCTGGACATCATGCAATTATCAGTCTGTCAGGGAAAATGTAAATAAAAAGGACACTTCAAGAATCGCTTCACTCTTAAATATACCACTGGCATAACATTCGTTTTTGTTACGGCACTGTATTATGAAGTCAGATTAGAAATGAGAGTACTGCTAGTGAAACGAAAACACCCTACGTATGAGTTGTAGTAAAACAGAATGCATTATTTCCATTTGTAATAGAGCTAGGGAGTTGGGCTGCTCATTATTCACATTTTGGATTTACACTTAGTTGTCGAACAGAGCAGCAGTCATATGGGCTGTCCAGTTAAGTGACTCTCTATTTTATTGCTGACTAACCATTATCTTTGGATTTTTGTCATCTACATTACATTAGACAGAAGGTAATGGATGGCATTGAGCAAGTGATTGTCATGAAATACTGTACACAAAAATAAGCTCTTCTATTTAACAGATATTTCCTTGAACAGTACTACAGCAATAATGAAGGAAAGTGCTAGTCTCTGTGGCATGGAACTGGCATGAGTGAGCATAGTTATGTCTGTTTTTAGTTCTGTTAGTATTATTACTAGTAGATCTCTATTTAAAGGTTTCAAATTTTGTAAGGATTACTTTCAGTGTGAGGTTCACTAATACAGGATAAGTTAAGTTATTTTACAAGCTGTTGTATAGATTAGGAGGATGAAGTTATGAGCTAAAATGCAAACACTTAAATATGTTGATGAGCAGAATTATGCTGTAATTCATTGGTGCAAACAACTTGACAGGCGAACAGACAGCATTTCTCTGTAAGCAAACCTCAGTGTTACACAAAAATTTCACAGTAACTTAACATGCACAACACAACAGCAATAATAATCTTTTAGAGCAGCAAATATTTTGAAAAATGAATAGGTATCCTCATACTTTATTGAACTATCTTTAAATAAAAAAAAAAAATGTTGTAATTCATTAATTCATTATCAAAAAACATGAACTAGCAATATATATTGAATACAAGATGGCCAATAAGATTCAAAAAGCATGATTATGCTTCAGCCAAAATCACTGGCTTCCATTATCCACATAAGCTCATTAAAAGTCAAGTAGCTTTTCACTTCAGCATATCTGCTGTTAAACACGTGTGCATCACATTTCAAGGAATCGTATCTATAGCGGCATTTAACCTTTTTTGTCTTTTTCATCAATGTTATATGCAATACTTCATGTCAAAGAAGATCATGATGCCAAAAGGCCCATTATTTAGAAACATCAGAAGAAAGTGTGAAATATTATTATAATTTTTCTTGCTTGAGTAGCAGCAGAGCTTCTAAAATGCTTTATGGCATTTTTTGTGCTTGTCTGTAAAGAGTGCTGTTTGTCATTGTGGGCATATTTTGTATATTGCTGCGAAATATTTAGCAATCAGATGCATGAAGTAAAAACTAATGCACTAGATTTCACCATGACATTTAGAATTTTAATTTACATTTTCATAAACTGTATAACAATTATATGTAAAAAGAATTCACAAATTCCTGTACAACAAAGCCAAACATAGAGCAATAAAAACCCACCAAATCAATTTACTAGAGGAGGATCACATTCACCCTGTATTGTTAACAGACTTTTTTCAGAATGGCATTCAAAACTGCATATCCTATTTAAATACTGTAAACAGATGTGCATCACATGAACGTTTAAAAGCATTTCAAAATCAGTTTTATTTATTACACTTCTCATTTTCAATGGACCTTTAATATTAATCTTGTGTTTAAGGACTGATGGTTCTCCTACATTTATTTTATTTGTTTTGTCTGTGTGTTTGTTTGCTGAATAGTGCACTGATCACAGTGAACCAATTTCAGGCACAGCTAAGATAATTAATCTACCACTTATATTCAGTTTGTTAGTAAACTGTCTACCCCACAAAGCTGACTCACAAGAGTCAATAAAAAAAAAAAAAAGCAAAAACTTAATAATGTTTGCAAACTTAATTGTTAAAAAAGTGTGTTATTTACATCCTTGGAAAGAACTACATACAAATGTTCACATTTATGTTGTGACAGCTTCCAGGTTACTTTGTCAGTATAGAAACTGTCAGAAAAATTTAGACAAAAACAGCACAATGATGTTATTACAAACATATTTTCCTTCTTTTACCAGTTAACCTTATAATGTTACATTCATTTGCAGAAGCACTGTCATGTATATATCTCCAGTAGTCGCACATACCACATTATGAAGTGCCAGTCGCCTTGAAGCACTGTGTACTTTTATTCATGGTATATCTTTCTAATAAATGCTTCTAATTAACATTGCCACTGTTCACAAGCTTAGTCTCTTCCCCTATTACTATAATCAATTTTCAAGTACCATCAAAAATTTCCAGTTTTTAGAAATAACATATTTAATTCTACCAATAACTACACCATGTTTGATGACAACAACATTGTCAAAAGTCTTTAGTGAAACATTGAGTAACCTCTTTATTATTTGTTATTGAAACATCATTACCTTTTTGGTTGATTTCATCAGCTTCATTTAAATGTTTTTCTAAAATCGACTGTCACCTGTCTAAATAAACTAGCAATTTTTCTTTCTTTATAATTTCTGTCAATAAATATATATTTTTATAAGTCTGATGCCTCAAAAATCATAATACCATTTAAATTAAATTTTAAAAAGTCTGAGTGCCTTTTTCAATCATATTTCCTATGTCTAAGATGTCAACTGTCCATATGCAAATAAAAATTCCTGAATTCAGGCTTCAAAAAATACAGGTTTGAACCTCCTGCTTTGAACATCAGTGTCAGTCTTTTGCCCAGGTAAGCAATCTACTGCTGAGAATACAACAATGTAATCCTCAGGAATGATGTGTCCTGATTCAAATTAGAATTAAAATTCTTTGTCCTCACTCCCCAAAAAAAAAATCACTAAAGTGCAAAAGAAATTTAGCAGTGGGAGGAGTTATGGTTATTAGGCATTAGAAAGGTGATGCAGAAGTACTTCACATCCCTGTACTACGTTACTGATGTGTGCTGTCCCTAACCCTGGCCTTACTCCTTACCATAGAAAAACACTTTCCATAAGATTACAATTACACTAGACAGGCTGACATGTATCACATATAGCAGTAGACATGCACTCCACTAAATTGATCCCTTTACTTAGTCCTTATAGTTTCCCTGACTGACAAACAATCACAATAACACTAGTGAACATAAAATGAGGATCAGCTCTTATAATCAAAAGTGTTAATACACTAAGGTAGTGTAAATGAGGATGAGATGAAATGTGTGTCAGGTCACTTATTTCAATGAGTCACATTAAAATGAACTTTAGATACATTAAATTGCTCCTTTGTGTGTGCGTGTGTGGGTGTGTGTGTGTGTGTGTGTGTGTGTGTGTGTGTCTACCTGGCACCCCTGTTATAGAAGGAAGTAGTAGTCCACAAAAACTGAAAGGCCAAAAACAGATCCATAAAGATGAAAGAGTGGACTACTGAGAATAAGAAAGAAATTATGGATTGTTATTGATATGCAAGAAGCCCATAATTTCCAGAGTATATATAGAAAGATTAAAAGAAATTAGAGAAAAGAAAAATATTTGCACACTGTCAGAAACTTCAAATAAAAATCTATGTTCATTAATACAACAAAAGTATTGGAAAAAGAAGTGACTGAGGAAGCACAAAAATATAAAGAACAAAATCTAGAGATTTTTGAAACGTATAAAAAAAAATATGGACATGGGAAAGAAAGAGAAATCTGATAAGGTGTAATATTTATGAAAAGGAGAATGCCAAATTAATTAATACATAAAAAGCAACTCCAAAGATATTCAAAGAGAAATACAGGCAAAGGCATCCAGATAAGGAAAATTTCTCAATATGAAAAATAAGATCACAAGGAGGAAATGTAGAACAGATTAGTAAAGCTGAAGTTAAATAAATAGAAGCTGAAGTCATAGGATACCTGCAAAGTGAATGATTTAGTGTAGAACTAACTCCCCATGTAAGGAGACACAGGAGAAGAGAAGACATCTGAAGAAGAAACATGGGCATGCAAAAGAAAAATAGATTTAATGTGGTGAAATATATATGCAAAGTAGAAAGCAAAACTATTCAATACAAAATGAGCAGCAGCAAAGATATTTGGAGAGGAATATAGGCAAAGGCATCTATGGATATGGAAAATTTTACAATATAATAGTTAAGAAAACAAAGAGGAACAGTAGTAAAGAGGATTAGTAATGAAGACGTTAAATAAATAGAAACTGAGGTTATGGATTAGCTGCAAAGTGAAGGATTTAGTGTAGAAAATCTAACTCTGGTAACATCACAGCAGGGTAGAGCAATGGATCCCCAAATTAAGGAGAAACCAGTGGAGTGGAAAACATTTGATCAGTTGCCATATGAATATACTTTGGAGCCATCCATAGAAAACTAATACAAAGATTCAGTTGGAGTTGTAGAGCATGGGAAGGAACAGGAAATGGTGGTAACACTGATGCTGGTAACAATGTTGTGTAGTGATAGGTCATGTAAAAGAGCAATGAATGACACAGGATGAAACTTGAAAAGAATGTGGCACAGGAAGATGCTCTGGAACTTTCTGTAGAATGCCTGCAGTAAACAGAGAACAAAGAATGCACCCTCAGTTTAAAAGAAAATCATTTAAGAGAAGAGTTGCTAATTTAATAGAGATAGACAGACACATTAAGATCAGTGAAAGAAATAAACTACAGAAGGTCAATAAAACTCATAAAGTTAGAAGTTTGATAAAACAAATGAACACAATAATTAGGACTGTTCACAGGGATAAATGTGGTATAACATAAGTAAATAGGATTCATTAATGTGCAGCTAAATTAACAGCAGATAAAGTCTTACCACAAAAACACAGGGTAGTAAGGAAAAGGAAGGGGAGAAATTAAATGCCACCATGGAACTATCAAATAGCAAAAACTATAAAGCAATTAAGACAATTGTCACTGTTAGAGGAGTATAGAATAGGGAACAAATCAACAAAAACACTGAAAAAAAACAGATTTGAGAAAAGCAATGTGCAGTTTCAGAACAAATCAGGATCTATCATACACTATTGCAAATAATAAACTAAAAACATAAGCACAGTGGAAAATAACAAAGATGTTGAATGGATAGAGGAAGTAAAAGAAAGAATAAGTTCAAATGTACAGACTATGAAATGAGATGAAGTAACAGCCAGAGAGACTGAAACAAAGTTAAGAAAAGCTCCTAACTGAAAAATCCCAGACCCAAGTGCAGTATCTAACTTCTGACTAAAAGTATTAACATCTTTACATAAAGATTTAGCCATGAGTAAGAATTATTTACATGTGCACCCTGAACAGACCCCAGCGTGGGTAACAGCAGGAAAAACAATGCTCCTACTTAAGAGCAAACCTGAAAGCTATCGCAAAAGGTATAGACCGATAACTTCCCTTCTGACGATGTATAAACCATATAATGGAAATGAAGCTGACAGAGTTTATAGTTATTCAAAAGAAAACTCAATCATGGCAACAGAGCAAAAGGGTAAAAATAAATAGTCATATGGAATAAAGGATCATTTGTTGTTAAATAAAGTCATAATGGAGAAATGTAAAAAGGGGGAAGAATCTAAGTATGGCATGGATTGACTACAAAAAAGCATTTGACAGTATTCCACATTCATGGATAAAAGGATGCTTAAAAATGTATAAGATGCACCATACACTTGTCGATTACATTACAGCAACCATGAAACAGTGTGGAAACCGCTTTGCAATTAAGCCACATGAAAGGACATATTATTTTTTTTTTATCCAGGGATAAAAATTCAAAGGGGGATATTATGGGGTGATTCTTTGTCACCATTGCTCTTTTGTCTTGCTTTGACCCATTAAGGTGTCTACTTAATAGATTAGTTCATGGATACAATTTGGCTCCCAGAAAAGAACAATGTGTAAAGACTTCTCATCTTCTTTTTGTAGATGATTAAAACTATATAGTTTATCAGATGATGAACTGAAAGCACAACTGCAAGTGGTCAAAACTTTTTCAGGTGATATAAGAATGTCATTTGGTCTTGATAAAAGTGCAAAAGCAACCTTTAAACGGGAAAGCTGCAGCACCAAGAAAATGTCAGACTGGGACAGGAATGTGATATAAAAGTACTGCAGCAACTGGGAGTGTATAAAATTTGGGAATTGTAGGATCAACAATAAAATATGAACAAATGCAAATAAAACTGAGTTAGGAATATTTTAGAAAACTAATTTTTCAAACACCTTTAATAGATTATCACTTGTGACATAGGCAAATTTACATGTATACAAAAGTAATCAAACTGTATTAAATTAACATTAACAAACATAATGCTTCACATACATTGCTATATATTGTATCACCTAAGCAACATTACATAAATTATTCATTTCCTGACCCCTTTTTTTTTTCAAAACTAGAAACATCTTTATTAAACTGAAAACAGCACTGACATCTAAGAATCAAGCCAAGCTATAAACCAATTTGCTCTTCCTCTCCTAATTTAATGTTTTGGAGTGATTGACTGGCCTCAAAATGTGTTGGATCGGTTGGACAGGAAAACAAGAAGAATACTTCATGCTTTTCAAATGATTTATACAAATCAGTGTATACCAAAACTATATATTCCCCATTCAAAGGTGGTATGGGCCTCCTTGAAATTGATTACATGTAGATCTGCAATCGTACGACTGCATACATATCTGCTGACCTCACAAGTCCCAAACGTAGTGAATATTTTAAAACACGAGAAGAATAAGTCTGCAATGACTTCCCTGCTTAGTTTAGCAGAAGCATATCAGTGTCAATTAGGAATGGAAATCAAAGCAGAAGTAGATAAAAATCAGGCAGCAACTGAATGTGCTAAAAAACAAAAGAATTAATATAAGGTGAAGGATCAGATGAGAAGGCAACAAATGTGGACAATGCATAAACATAGCTGCACATATAGAAAACTCTTGTGACAACCTCGTGTTGGTCAGTATTGCAAGACAAAAGGTTAATATTGGCAGCCAAAGATAGTGGACTACTTACACGTTGGTTTACAAAGTCCATTAAACATGTAGGAGAAACAGACAACTGTAGGTTTTGTTATAGAGAAATGGAAACGATTGCACATCTTGTTGCATGCATGGCAAAACGAGTGTATACTGAAAGGCATAATAATGTGGCAAAACTGTTGCATTGGGCATTGTGCTAACATTGCAATACTGAAGTAGCTGAAAAACATTGGAAACATGAGCCACAAAGCATTATAGAAATTGATGAAGTTTATATCACATGGGATTATGAATTACCAACAGTTCAAAAAACAGCAGATGCAATTAAACCAGATATATAAGTCCATGAAAAGAAGACAAAAGTAGCATTGATCAGTGAAATTGCTGAACCCACTATCTACAGTGTCTTATTTACAGAGAGACACAAAGTCGTAAAATACCAGGATTTTCAGGCAGAAATGAGGCCAGTGTGGAAGAAGGATACTCAGACAGTTCCAGTGTTAGTAGGAGCAATGGGTCTTATAAAAAAGAATTTACATTCTTACTAAAATATGCTACCGATACATGTAACTCTGTATGAATTGCAAAAGTAGTCAATACTGGGCACATCGCGGGTGCTTCAAAGAGCATATCTGGCTAACATCAAGACTGAAACAATACTAATTTCATGAACTTTGATCATACTTTGACTTAGGAATATGGTACAGTCCTATCATGGTATTGGAAACCCAAAAGGCTTGGAGAAATTAGTTTACCCCATTTGGTAGACCAAAACAGATGGTTAACGTGTGCAGGATCAACATTCCAAGAGTAGGTGAATATTTCCATGGGGACTGTGCAGTCCCACAGTTGTTGTTTGTCTTTCGGCTTTTTCCTGGTAAGGGGTCGCCACAGCGGAACTCCGGCCCGCTAATGATTTGAAGTAGATTTTTTTTACGAAACGCCGAGGTGCCAGCTTGACGCCCAACCTTCAATGAAGGCACGCCCATTTACGCACGCATGTCTTTCGAATGCTACCCAACTGCGGAAAGGACATGCAGACTCTACACAGAAGGCACTCCTAAGCCAAGTCGAGAATCGAACGGGAGAACCTCTTGCTGTGAGGTAACAACGCTACTGCCATACCACTGTGGCATTCACTGTGCAGTGTCACAGTTAGTATGCATAACTAGCAGGGTGGCATGTGTGTGTGTGTGTGTGTGTGTGTGTGTGAGGGGGGGGGGGCTGCAAAAACACTTGCTTTAACCTGCCTCTGGAGTTAAACTTTGGAGCATGAGCTTTACCAGTCGATGTTCTATTTTTTGACCTTTTGATGTCGACTATATGGACGTCAACCTTACTTGTGTTAAAATGCACAAGAAACTGTTAGTGTATGTAATACATTACAATACAAGTTTCAACTAATATAGGTGACTAACAAGTCACTCTAGAACAATGTTGTTAAAAAGAAATTTAAACAGATGTGTTAAAAACATTTTTTTTTTTAAAAAACAATTCACCGGCGACATTGTTGGATGTTTTAAAACTACAACTGAGTCCTCCTTGGGACTTATTGGGCTTCCCAATGTTTCTGAGTGGTTAAGAGCACAGCCGGTGTTTGGAAGTAACAGTACCGACTGAAGAAGGTGAGTTATTGACAGTTAAGTTACATGAAATAGATCGAAAAATGTTTAAACTAAAGAAACTACAACTTGAGATCAAGTACTTTGAGGAATGCAAAAAAGAAGGTGTAGTGCCGAAGGGTTTACGGTCTTGGCAGTACCCATCGGGTCTGGAAGTGGGGACTGACTTTTACAATGAGTTGATAGACCTTTTTAACAAACACGGTACTGAGCTAATGGATACTATGTGTAAGCTTTATTCTATTACCATAGACTTCTTATCTAAAGATATTACAGAGTTGAATCATGCCATAAAAACACACCCTGACTTTGTAAGTTATCACTACGACTATAAGAGGGTGTTTTCCTCAATTATACAACAGTTGAGTAAAAATGCGGAAGTGAAATTAAAAAAAATTAAGGAGAGATATTAGTGACTATAAAAACGGGGTTGCTTACCTGAAGCCACCATCTTCTCAGGGTAAAAACAATTTTGGTCACCCAACTACCAAAAGTGTTAATCATAACAACATGGACATTGATCCTGGTCCTAAGCTGCCCGTCGGGGTAGGTCCAGGAGTTAATGACATTGATTTTTTTGAAGGTAATTGGAGTGAAAACATCATGGAGAGCCACTTGGCCAACAATAGAGCCAGTAATGGCCAATTTAATTGTAATGAACTAAATAATTATTTTTCCAACCGAGGCCAAAATCACCAACGGAGGTACAACATGAGGGGCAGGAAAGAGAACCACAAGTTCAATGGGTAACTAGTGAACCAGTTGTGTTGTTGAACCAAAGTGGTGACTTTAAAGTGTACAATTTTTCTAGTTATTCCTTCGATCTTGACCTGTGTGAGCTTTTCAGTAAGGGGTTGACCTTTGTACCCGCAGACCATTTCAACTTGGCAGGGGTTCTGATAGACTTGAAACTTTACATACGGAAATTGAACTTGGCTCTAATTTTTGGTGACAAAGGTGTTGATACTGGTCCTTTAAGGGTGACTAGTACTTACAACCCACCCATTTGTCCTTCCTTATCTTTGTTTGAACACATGTGCGAGTTAGATTTAAGAAACTTACACAAGGGTGCTAAGAAGTATGATGCGGTGAACATTACTAAAAACGAAGCTGAAGCCCTCAGCTCTGTTAAATCTTTACCAGTCCAAATTTTGAAACCAGATAAAGGTGGAGGACTGGTGATTATGAACAATGATGATTATGAGACCAGAATGCTGGGGGAGTTGCACAGTGAGATTTATATAAAATCTAGTCTCAATGAAATGAACACTGCACATAACACAGTTTTTTTTTCTTTTTTTAGAGATTTATTGATTGAAGGTTTGATCAGTGTTGAGGTGTACAATTATTTAGTGATTTTGAAACCAAGAATTCCAAACCTGTTTGGATTACCTAAGCTCCATAGAAATGTTAATGACCCTCTGATGAGAGCTTTAGTGAATGCAAGGTTGCCTATTACATATGCATGTTCTAAATATGTAGACCACTTGTTGAAAAAGTACGTAGATAGAGAAGAACAGATTTGTAAAGATTCCTGAGCCTTTTTGAAAAGTTTGGAGAGTTTTGTTTATCATAAGAATATTTTTTTCTTAACAATAGACGTGGTCAATCTTTATTCTTCTATTCCTCATGAGGTAGGAATTGAATATATCACCAAGAAATTATTTTATGAGGCTGGGAGTAATGAGATAAGGTTAATCCATGAGTTACTAGACATCATTTTAAACAACAACTTCGTAAGTTTTAATGACAATATATACAAACAAGTAGTAGGTGTAGCTATGGGTTCGCCATGTGGGGCGAGCTACGCCAACCTATTCCTAGCTCAATGGGAAAGTGAGTTTATATTTAAGAAGAACATATACGAGAAGGTAAAACTTTACAACAGGTTTCTGGATGATATTTTCATCATGTTTGAGGGGAGTGCAGATGACGCACGACTATTTGTGGAAAGTTTGAACAACAGTACACATTTTTTGAAATTTACTTTCACCTATGGAGAGAACATCATTAACTATTTAGATGTAGAATTGAAGAGAGATCCTGTAGGTGAAGGGTACTTGGCTAAAATTTACAGAAAGCCTACGTACTCGAACACATTGTTGCACTATGCAAGTTGTCACCCGTTCCATCAGAAAAGGTCTGTCCTCAAAGGACAACTAGTAAGAGCTGCACGGATGACAACTGAGGATACTTCCTTTGAAAATGAATGTACCTTGTTGAAACATATGTTCATGAGTCGAGGTTATCCAGGTAAGGTGATTGATGATCTAGTAAGGGAAGTCCGTCTTAAAAGGTTGGCAGGTTCTTTCAGTCCTATTCTTACTAAGAGGGAACACGTTACTGAAGTAACAGAATTGAACATGGGAGAAAGGTCATTTGATTTGGCCCTAACTATGACTAGCACGGCTCCATCAGAGAAATGTTCCATGGTTAAGGAAACAGTGAGTTTTAAGAGAAGTTTCATTACACCCTTTTGTTTAGAGGCAAACCTAATTAAGAACATTTTCAAAAGGAATTGGTCTTTGTTGATATTCTAGAGGGACACAATAGAGAAACTAGGTGACTACCCGGTTATAATTTTTAAGAAGGGTAGAAACCTGAAGAACATTATAGAAAAGAACAGTTTGAAGCCTCTTAGGACTGAAGGAACATATAAATGTGAAACGTGTAACTATTGTAGGTTCATTTCTACAGGGTTCAGTTTCAAAGTAGACCAGCATGTATATAAAGCCAGAGGTAGGTACAATTGTAATTCCAAATCCGTGGTTTACTTGGCTTCCTGTCAGATGTGTTCAGCATTTTACGTAGGAAAAACTGACAGGAAGCTAAAAGATTGGATTTACGAACATATTTACCACATAAAGAAAAAAAACACCACTAATGCTCTGGCTAGACACTGTAGTGAGCACCCCTCTCATTCATTTTTGTTCAAAGTTATAGACCAGGTAGTGTTAGATGGAAAGGGTGGACCTTACCAACTGATATTGGAGAAACATGAATTAATTTGGCAACTTAGGTTAAACTCATACACTCTACCTGGCTTGAATGAAGTCACCTCTTTGGCATGCATCCTCAAGTTCAGAAGTTAACTTAGGTGAATTGTTTTTTAAAACAAAATTGTTTTTAACACATCTGTTTAAATTTCTTTTTAACAACATCGTTCTAGGGTAACTTGTTAGTCACCTATATTAGTTGAAACTTGTATTGTAATGTATTACATACACTAACAGTTTCTTGTGCATTTTAACATGCACATAGACTTTATTTATTTTTTGTTAAGATGTTTCATGCAGACACATTTTTTTTAGCTTTCCCCTGACACACTTGTTTTTCAGGTTGTGACAGTGGTCTGGTTATGTAATGTCTTGTTTTGCACAGGAATACAATATCCATTTTAAAATGTTTATTTACTTATTTATTATTCTTACACATTGCAGTATATATGTGTATTCTAGTAAGATTGTTGCTTCAGTAGGAACAGTGAATTTATAGTTAAATTTATTTTCCATTCAGAATTCTTGTTGTGTGTCAAGTCTGTAAACAGGGTTAACATGTTTTCTAATTGAGTAATTGACTTTTTGAGTAACTAAGGTAACGAGTTGATTGTTAATGTTGGTGTTCTTTTAGTTTTAAAATGAGTGCTTTGTTGTACCTTGTTGTCTGAAGAAGTTTTCCATTAGTGTTGACGAAAAGCACTTTACATTAAACTGCAGTGAGTGGTTCAAGTAAGATCGGAGCCTGTGTTTTGTTTCATTTTCTCAAGTTTTTATTGTCTTTTTCCTGGGTTTCAAATTGAGGGATTGTCAGTCTCACGTAGCTGCTGACTATCTGGTTTGTCAACTAAAGTGTGTTGTATGTGTCAACAAAATGGACACTAATATACAGTTTCCCCAGTATTAGTTGATGTTACCTAAAATAGCCTCCGTATTGTCACCGCACTTTGATTGGCAGAACAGATGCTCAAGAGACCTGCGAGAGCAGGCAATCTCTGGCTTTGGGGGAATACACCCTTTCCATGGGGATTGTGTGATCTCAGAGTTAGATTGAAATAAATACGTTTTAAAGTAAAATGAAGGTGGTAAAAGAGCAAACAAAGGCTGCAAATACTCAAAAGCATTGGTAAGCACTTTCACCCCTTCGGGCTTCCTCAGACCATTAAAACTTGGAGGACAAGAACAATTCTTCTTTTATACTTTCATAGTATACCAATTAAACAACTGACTGATCCAACATGTAGATAATTCATTCAATTTCATTAAAGTAGTATTCTCATTAAAAGAATCTTACACTAAAAGACTATAAATATAGCCTACTACTTACAAATATGTAATAATTTAAAAACATAAAGTACATTAACTACATAGTTTAAAATTAAGTATTCATAATAAAATTGTAAGTAAAACCCAAACATACAATGGAACTGTGCTCTTTCAAAACAAAGTAACACAGAAAGTGCTCATAAAAATATGTTACATAATGAGGAATATATGATGCATACAAACAAACTACACACATTAATTCTCATGCTGAAAAACTATATGCATGTGTCGGTACAGGGGCATTACTCTAACAGCTACCTGGCTATAAGCCTACATGCTTTTAATACAGGTTTCAAGGGTACCTTATCATTCAGGCCAGGGGTTTTGTTGGCCCTAAGTCTAATAATCCACTTGAGCTCACATCTTTCAGTAAAGTTTCTAAGGTCCCCTCCTCGACTACTGGGACTGATAGTCTGGATAAATATAAACTTAAAATTATGTTGGTGGCCACACTCTTGGACATGTTTGGAAAGTGCATTGGTATCTGAGACTATACAAATCTGATAGACATGTTCTCTTATCCTGTCCCTTAACTTTCTGTCGGTCTTCCCAACGTAATATGCAGGGCACATTATACAGCTTGCCAAATAAACAACATGTTCTGTCAAACAATCTGCACTAACACTAAATCTGAACTCATGCTTCGTGTCTGGATGTACAAACATTGCACTGTCATCGATGTAATCACAAAAATTGCATCTACCACAGTGAGTGGTACACTGTGAATCCATACCACTACTAGCTCTCGAGTAGCATAGAAGTCTCTTTAAATTATTCTTGTTTTTATACATAAAAGTAGGATGGTCATCTACCAACTCCTTAATGGTCGGATCCACTGTCAATACACCCCAGTTCTTAACAATGATGTCTTTGATCACATTGGTATCCTGTGTATAGAATATGGGAACTCTGACTTCTGGACATGAGGGTTTCTCAACTGGGTTCATACCCAGGCCATTTGATGAAAAGTAACGGCAGGCACTACTACCCCTCAATGCCTCAACTCTTTTGAAACCCTCACATACTTCATCCACATTATAGGATCTAGCCAACAGTCAGTCTGTGGTATTGTTGCCATTGATTCACAGTGTACCAGTCGCTGTGGTAGATGCAATTTTTGTATAATAAAAGCACGTAGGCTTATAGCCAGGTAGCTGTTAGAGTAATGCCCCTGTGCCGACACATGCATATCATTTTTCAGCATGAGAATCAATGTGTGTAGTTTGTTTGTATGCATCATATATTCCTCATTATGGAACATATTTTTATGAGCACTTTCTGCGTTACTTTATGTTTTGAAAGAGCACGGTTCCATTGTATGTTATTTGGGTTTTACTTACAATTTTATTATGAATAATTAATTTTAAACTATGTAGTTAATGTACTTTATGTTTTTAAATTATTACATATTTGTAAGTAGTAGGCTATATTTATAGTCTTTTAGTGTGAGATTCTTTTAATGAGAATACTACTTTAATGAAATTGAATGAATTAGCTACATGTTGGATCAATCAGTTGTTTAATTGGTATACTATGAAAGTATAAAAGAAGAATTGTTCTTGTCCTCCAAGTTTTAATGGTCTGAGAACGCCCGAAGGGGTGAAAGCGCTTACCAGTGCACGAATAAACTGAGTTTTTATTTCAGTTTGGACTGTTCCTGTCTTCGATACCTGTGTGTAAGGAATTCATATGCTTTTGAGTATTTGTAGCCTTTGTTTGCTCCTTTACCACCTTCACTTTACTTTAAAACTTTGCTGTTGGTTCTTTGGTAAGGAGCATTTACTCTCTGCTATCATTGTTTTGTGTTTGATTCAGTAAAATAAAAAAGTATCAGGAGGATTTGCTTTGGAGCATGGGTAGTGGTGTACCCACATTTGCTTGTCAACATAGGTGTACTGACATTAGCAAAGTTGACATAATCGCCCTTCGATGGTGGCAAGATACATATATGTATACATGTATATCTAAATATATATAGACAGAGAGTGAGAGAGAGAGAGAGACAGAGAGAGAGATGTATGTGTAAGTGTCTGTATATACATATGGATAAATGCTTATGAATACATATCATTTTTACAGAAAAGTATTTACCTATATTTGTGCACACATGTGAATTCCCTTTTATGTCAGCCAGCATACATAAACAACCACAGATTATCTTAATTTGTAAATCATGAAGTATATATAAATATAAATGTTTTTGAGCAACCCTATAGCAAAATGGTTTGTGTACATAAAACTTGTTGAACAGGTAGAATGACTCTGCCTTTTCACTCCACTTGCCTTCTTCATAAATTACAAACAAAAATACCCCTACCTTCTACTTCAAATTTACATAGGCCTTCATACATGGTCAAACACAAAAAAACTATCTTCTGGAATTTAAAACCAGAATAAAGAATTAATGATGGATTAACTATTCTTCCAGTCAAAGCTCACTTTTATGTATGTATGTATGTATGTATTTATTTATTATTGACATTTATTTAGTGGGAAAGTCTAACCGTTAAATATCCCATTTTTATCAGAGTCCCAGAGAAAAAGGCTCAACAGAATACAAATAACAGCTGTAGTTGTAATTTTGAACACCTTCGAGATCATCTGGCTTCCTACTGGAGAGCAATCTTATTGACAAGGCTCTTAATTGTCCTTTATATATCACCCTTACAGTTCTAGCACTGGCCTGGACCAAAAGGTTGAAAAACCTTCCACTACAATCCTATAATCCTTCCATTTTACCCTTCCCTTGTGCCAGTCTTCACCCTCTGTCCCAGTACCTTAACATATGAACAAATCATTTTAATTCCTAAATATTCCACATAGTACTTTATTTCTGCCCACTTATGGAAACTTTTCCTTACTTTCAATTCCCTACATTCCTGTCCATCATTTCAAAATTTTACTGTTCCATACTGCATGTTGCATTTCCTTATTAACTACCTTAGAGCTGCCCTTCCAGTACTCTGAAATCAGCCTACTAACTTGGTAACCACTAATATTACTTTCATTCTGCCTGCCCATAACCAACATCCATCCTACATACCAATTACATAGCTAGGTAATAGGCTATCAGCCCTAGGGCCTATGTAAGCCTAGCCAACAAGGTTCCCTGGCTTTTGTCACCCAATAAAGTTATTTCCCTGAGTCCCTGTTGAGCAGGGCCACAGGAGTGATCCCCGGGGTGAATTTCCTAATTCTCATCCATTCATCAAGATTTTTCTTGAAGAGTGCTAATGAGGAACTTTGCTTGACTTAGATAGGTAGCTTGTACCAGAGTATGGGTAGTTTCTGGGACAGGAATCTATCCCTCCAGCATGTTCTATTTAATGTGGTAACAAGGTTTAAATCCCCAGTGTGTGTATCCTGGAGAGACTGGGATTTCTTTAGGTGTCGCATGTGCAACAGCTCTGGGTTTGACGTAGCTTTGTATGTTAGGCAGAGATCATCTCAGAGTAAGTAATATGCTACGGAGTAAAGCTGGAGTTTTTTGAGATGGTCAGCGCTGGACAACTGTTTGAGACCTGTAATCCTCTTGGTGAGGTATGTCTGTGGCCTTTCCAGCTGTTGCAGATGCCTTTCCATCTGTTGCAGATGATAAAACTGTTTGTAGTTAGTGTCATTTTTTATATATGTTTTAACTATATTTTTTAATACTACATAAAGAAATATAAATTCCCACTGCAACGAGACCGTCCTGCCATATAATACCTTATAATCTTTCCCCATCCAATGCAATAAGTTACTGATTTAAGCACACCCCAGCCATGGATGAAAGTCACAGTACCCTCATTCCACATGCGCAGTAGCAGTTATCCATTTCCATCTCTTAGTTCCTCCATTTCACAGGAGTCAGGTACCATCCTTGTTTTTCATGTATGTTGCTTTGAATATTTTCTGTAAACCAGTTGTTGATTGTTTACTTATTTTTGTAAATGATAATCTGTAGAACATGTGGAGCTTTTCTCCCCAGGCCTCCGCTGAAAAAGGGCTACTTAGCTCAGTCAGGCAAACCCAGTGAACAAATGTAAAATAAATAAATAAAAAATAAAATCTGTGAAGCTATTTATGATGTATGTTATAAACTGCACCTACCATTCCAATTTTCATGTACAACAGAAACCTTTCCTTCTGGTGTCATCATCATCTGTGGAGGCCTACCTTAGCATAGTACTGTTCCAAACTTCATCAATCATTGTATTACATATAATCATTGTTCTGCCTAGTAACTGTATGACTCCTTCGTTAGCTTCTTCAGTGTTGTCTACCACGTGTACTAATGACCACTCGACATTACTACCTTCATATTCCAGGCTCAAAACAGTTAGGATTACATGAAAATAGAAGCCAAACCACTCAGATCAGTACAAAGAAGCATTCACTTTTATTTATAAGTATTCCATAAATGCTTTTGTTCCATACAATGTTGAACGTCTTCAGATAAAAACTACAATCCCACAAACCATTTAAATACTCATTAAAATAAAATCATGTGCTGCAATTAATTAAAACATTAAAGTCACAACACCATAAAACATCAGTGAAGGCAAGTATTAAAAAATATAGTTTAAACATATATAAATAATATCACTAAAATGGAATATAAAATAAAATAATGGTGTACAAATATAATAGCACAATAAACCCACCCAATTTAGAAACAAAAAAATACATAAACATCATTGATTAATGCCACCTTTCCAGAGGTTTCAGTTTTAAAACAGGAGCAATCAACCCTGGCCACCTATACGAGTTTCAGTGTAGCTGGCAAAAACATTCCCTTCTTTACAAATGCAGCCGCCATGGCCCACCTTTAAGACTTTGCACAACCTGTTCTAAAACTACACATTTAAAATAATGATTTGGGAAATCATTAATATGTTTTAAAAAAAGCATCTGTATTCCTTCCTAATATCTCATATGTGCTCACAGATATGCTCACTCAATTTTCTCTCTGTTTTACCAATACAAAAACTAATGCATTCTTGACATAGAGCTGTATAAACCAAACCAGCATTGTTACAGTCAAATTTCCTCAATGTAAAAAGTACATCCACAAATTACAAAATGGTGACCTGTTAAAATGTATTTACAGTTAGAATATTGGACTGTTTCCTTAATCATTTGATAGTTTCCATCCTGATTTTTCATCTTTCTCCCTAAAATGTGTAGTGCATTCCTTGATGACCACTTCCACCTCTTAAGCCAAATCCTACCTTTATAAAGTTCTAAACTTCTCTCTCTCCTAGTCCAGACTCCTATATATAATTCTTAATGCAATAATGTTAACAGAACCAACATCTCTTCCTCCCTTTCAAGATTTTCGCAAAACTGTTCTGTTCCTCATTCCACTTACTTCCAATGCCAGTCTTCTACGCCAATCTCCAACAACCACCACTGATGCTGAATCTGGGTGCCCTTATTATAGCCACAATACTGCCTACAACCACATATCTTTAGGGATCCCTAGTGAAATGTGACAACTCAAAATGCCGAGGGTCCACAATCTGAAAAAGTGAAAATCCAGGAGAAGATCACCTTTGCCTTTACTCTTCTATTTTACAAGCCTCACACTCCACCTGAACTTACATATACCAACTTATAAATAACTCTGAGATCACTATATCTGAAAAAAAACAGGAATATTCTGAGAAGTGATCATCTTGGACTTACTATTTGTAAGTTCCTTCTTTTGGTCATTCAGTCTCCATGTTTCAAGACTCACACTTCAAATTGTTGTCTTTCCATAGTAGTCTGATATCCCTAGCTGTCATCAGTGAGTCTTTAAACTGTCCTAGTGTGTTTAGCTCCTGAGACAATGCTGGAACACAGGTCCTACTTTAGCTTCATTCCTTTGTAGCTGCAATAGGAGGAAAATGACATCCCAGATATCATCTATCAGGTACCTCTATCAATTTTCATTATGCTTGTTCTCCCAGAATGTGAATGCACCCTTCCAACAATTCATTTGACAGCTGGAAAACACTTTCTTCAACATTCTCCCAGATTCAATACATAATTCTTTTGGAGGCTAAATAAAATAAAAATAAATAATAAAAAATCAATCCAGATGCTTTTCTCCATCTTTGCTGAGTTAACAGGAGTCCTGGCTCATTAAATATAGTGTCTTGCAAACAATTTCCCTTTAATTGTCTTGTGAAGTTGAAATCTACCTTCTTTACTAAATTTAGCAAATGCTTTCCAGACTCCTGCTGCCTCTTCGTTTACACTGCATAAATGAAGTTTGGCAACAAACTAAGTTGTCCCATGACATCTTCATGGGGGGGGGGGGTTAGATTAATATTAGAGGGGGTTGGGGAGGTGAAAGGGTTAAGTGGAGGCAGGGATGTTTGGAGGAAATGAGATAATGATGGGGAAGGGCTTAAGAGGTCTAGTGTAGTTGGGTTAAGCAATCACATTTTGGCATGAACTTGCTACATGTAAGTTCATGTTCTGATGACCAGTGGGTTCCTTGGTCAGGTAGGCCTTGGTTTGGTGGTGGAGATAAGGAGGTGAGTACCTGGGGTATTGGGTATGGTTAGATGTGTGCAGGTTAAAGTTGATGTCTTTTAAGTATAGGGACAAGTTATTCAGGAGAGTTGTGGTGTATGGTAGTAGCTAGGTGCGATGGTGTTTATGGCGGAAAGCACATGAGGATTATGGTTTCCTACAGTACCCGGCCGTTCAGTTTGGTGGTTGGGGGTTGGTTGCATAATGGTTGGAGCAAGGGGATGTGATGGTGCTTGGCCCATAACTAGTTTATTTGTTGGGATTTCAGGGTGGTAGGGAGGTTTTATATTAAATAAATAAATAAATAAATAAAAAATAAAACCGCTCCAAAGAAGTTTTGTCAGTTAGCTGGAGGATAGGGGCAGGATAGGTATTTATCCACTTAGTATGTCCTGCTTTCAGGCCTTAAAGTGTCATCATGTCCACTAGGTCAGGTCTTAAAGTGTCATCGTGTCCGCTAGGCTGGTATTCATTGGTGGTTAGTGTTTTTGCAGTCAGGGCCTCCTTTTCACGGGAGTCGTTGAGCTGGTGCTTCTTTGCTGCAGTTTGTGGTAGTGGGGTTATCCACAAGCGCAGTGGCAGCAAGGGATCACTGCAGCCGTTAAATGCTGGCCGGCAATATATAGTTGTTTTGCAGAAAAGCAGGTAAATGGAAACATCCGTTATTTTAACAAGATCAGTGTCTGCAGCTTGTCCTTGGAGGTGTTGGCCACTGGTGGTTGGTTGGTGCAGAAGGACGGGAGTGCTGGAGACATTATCATATTTTGAAGAAAGCAGAAACAATCAGTATGTATTGATGTTCTCTTGTTTATTAACAGCCAGACTCCTGTCTGGCACCAGTTCTTGCCTGGGTTCATTTGCTGAGCATCCAGGTTTTGGTGCATTTGGCAGTCTCTCTCTCTCTTCTGCCAACAGAGGAGGAGAAAAAGAAAAAAAAAAGGAAAAGACAGTCTGGTGCTGTTTGGGTTTGGCAGAGGTGGCAGGTTGGGTGCAGGGATTTTGGTCTGCTTGTTTCACTGCTGTTCAGATTGTTGGCCTTCTGTTACAGGAGGATTTTGAGTTGTGGGCTGTAATGTCACAGTTCATCTCTTGGCGGGTTTTTGTAGTCGCTTGCTGGAGGGGGGGTTCAGAGTGTCTGGATTTGCCTCATGGATGCTTTAAGGAAGTTGGCCGTTCTCTCAGTGCTGGTGGGGGTGAAGGATGGTGGTCGCAGCACAGGTGGATGCTCAAAAAGAAAAAAAACTTCATTCCCTTCGAGTCAAGTCTGTGTGTTCCTTTAAGATAGTTTAGCAGGCTGTTACTAGACTACGGCTGTCATCAGGAATTGAAAGGTTTGGTATTTGCCTTTGGAAACTCCGCTGTGGTCAGTATAAAGCATCAGCGTTAAATGTAATGACATGTATTAATGGTTATAGACAAGGTGACTGCAGTTCCTACATGTAGGACCAGTTAATGATAATTGTAACAGCAAGTTGCTTTCAGTGTGAAGAGTGTAAATTCAGAATTAAATCCACTGCTGGGGCAGACTCTTTCAAATTAATCATAACATCAAATGGGGAATTACAGTATGCTGATGTCCGGAGGTGCAGAATGGACTGTGCCTTCAGTAAGGTCAGGATAATACAAACTTGTTGTCCAGTCACATTTTACATTACAAGTGCAATATAGTAGAGTGCTAGGGGTCAGAATGCCTCGATCGCTGCTCCTTCCGAAGTTTGTGGTTATTAAGGCCAGCATATCAGTTGCAGAATTCTTTTATTTTCAGCTGCATGGTTCTTGTTCATTACACCGTGCCAGGAGTTACCATATGTCTGTGCGGCAAGTGTGACTTTAACTGGGGATTTGTATGATGCTTCATAATATTTGGTAATGTATAAATAGAGCAATCTGGTTAATTCAAAAAAAAAAAAAAGGAAATATCCACTTAAGTTTGTAAGGCAGCATTTAAGAACTGTTCCCATTGGAGCTGCATTCAGATTTCTTGCACAAAATGTTGAGATGGGCATTGTAGGGATGTTGCAGCCTGGGAAGTAGTGGTTTGGGGCTGTGCATGCTCACCGGCAACTGGAGCCATTTAGCTGATGAATCGGGGGTCCTGCTCAAGTCTGTCCTCTTCTTCTTTTGCTTTGCCCAGTACGGACTCTCAGAAGGTTGTTTACAGGTTGTTTTAATTAGTGGTAGCTGAAGCTGTTTAAATCTATGGGTATATGTAGACGATAATAAATAAATAAAGCCAAGGCTGAATAGCATGCATGGGCAATTATTTATTTATTTATTTTTTTTTTCTTCTCTCTCTCTCTTCAAGTATGTGCATGCACAGTAACAGCACAAGTCCACTTAGGGTCGGGGAATCAAAGCTTTCAGCAGGCACGGATCCCTGTGGAGGGGTAATTTGCTAAACCACAAAAGATATTGGTAGCGTTAAGGTGCCCATGTTTATGTTGGCTATTCTTTCATAACTCTCAACGATACAGTTTTTGCAGAATGTTGCTGGTGGATGGTTAAGGTTTTAAGTCAACAAATAATGACATATATCGGATTCAGGTTTTCAAAGGTATGCCAATGTAAACCTGGTTGCGCCATTAGCTTTCCAAGTAGGTAGCGCACATTTAAAGATTGGCTATATTTGGTGCTTTGGACTTCATATTGACGTGGTCAGATTTCTTGCTCTGAGGTTGAGAGGTATTGCAGGCACATAGTGCCTATTTGCAATAGTCCTCCGCTTAATAGGTATTTGGGTAGGCTTTTGGGGTCCAGCTTCAGTCCATAATGGTGATGTGATTTTAAACATGACTGCTGGCTACAGTCTGCCTTGATACACATGGAGATATCTGGCTTTTGTACCTCACATAAATTGGAGCTATGCTCCTAGTTATGAATAGAAGCATGGCTACTCATTTCAAGTGGTAAGTTCAGCTTTAAGGTGGCACGCTATGCAAAGTTGGTCACTTGGAACCTTGTCAGCAAAGTATTGGACTATATTTTGCAGCTGGGAAAGTTGGATTTAGGAGACGGCACTTATTTTACCATTTGAATCTGTTTAGATGTTCTCTGTTATATTCGTTCATTATCTGAGGATGGGGTTATTAATGAAAGGAATGTGTATAGTTGCAGTGACCCATTCTCATGGAATTGCGGTTTCTGGCAAGTTAGTGGCAAATCATGAGGGATGAAAGAGGGGAGATGACAGACATGTGAGTTTCAGACTTCTCCTTCAGAGATTCATGCTGGTCCAGAACCAGTTGTTCTAGCAGTTTCCTAGGTTTGTGAGAGTGATATCTGGAAGGTTGTCCCTATGTTGGGGTTTGTTGCTTTAATATTATTTCTGTTAAGGCAAGGTGATTAATCTGTGTTTTCCTTTTACAGATACTAGATCATCCGAGGAATTCAGATGGAGTCTTGGAACGCTGCAGCTGTAATTTGGAATAGGGGGTGGTGTGCCGAGTACCAGGGGTGGTGATACACAGTGAATTCGAAGATGATGAAAGCAGTGGCGAGCAAAGATGCTACGCATGGGGAGCTCAAGATGGCAACAGTTATTGACTGAAATTGCTGAAGGGCAGAAGACATCATGTGGTGGCTTGAAAGGGGATCTGAAAGGTAACGTATTTGATAGGTCGGGTGTTTTGCCACCTGAATGGGGCTCAAAGTGGGTCTGAGTAATCACCTTATTAAGACATATTAGAGCTCTGTGTTCACTTAGTGGGAGCTGATTATTGCAGTGGTATAGGAGGCAAGTAAGGAAGAGGTAGGTAGGGGGGGGCCAAGGGGGTAATGGGTGGGGATGGTTATGGGGAGTGTGGGGATCCCACGGGATGAGTAGTCACAACATTCATAGGAGCGCAGGGCTTATTATGCTAAACCCCTATGGTTCTTGCAAGCCAGTGAAGTTCAACCCTTGCTTTCTTAAGAACCTTGGGGTGGTTGTCTTTACTCATTCAGTGGTTGAACCATATTCAGGGGAGGACCAATGAGGTGTTTGATAGGATACTGAAGTTTGTTCATAATGGGCAGTGTCTTTGGGGTGATAAATTTGACCCTTGAGTAGGTAGTGTTAATGTTACATAACAGGTTAAGGTTTTACAGAATACCACAAGGATCATTTCACTTGGTGTTGGGTCAATTTTGTGAGTAGAGTTTTAAGAAGCATGGTAGGTAGGCGGTTGCTGGGGTAGTTTTAAAACTGGGTGCATTGTTACAAGAGAGTTAGAAGGTTTAAAGGAAGTTTGGTTGCAGGATAAGGCTGCAGTAGGACAGGTCTTAATTGCCTACTTGTGGTATAAGTAATATAAGGAAAGAGCTCTCCAGGGGAAAGGCCAGGGCCAAACAGGGGTTAAGAATGGTTTGGTAATGAGTGAATTGGGGGTGTTTATGGCTGGGTATGTAAAGTATTTTGTTGCTGAGCATAGGTGGGTTTCCAGGAACTAGGTCAAGGGGTGCTGGTTTTCTGCTAACTAAGGTAGGACATTAAAGTTGGAGTTAGACTGTTCCCTATGGTAATGGAGTTGTTGCACATATAGAACTGGGTAGTGGGTGGGCTAAGGTGATATGCTATGGTTAACAGGGTCTTGGGTGTGAGACTTGCTACTAGTTTGACTGGGTGCCGTCTTGAGTTCAAGGGGTTACAGTTTGTGGTTTTGTTGTGGTCATAGGCTGTCAATACATTCAGGCTGAGCCATGATTTCAGCTTTGAAGGCAGCGGGCGTGTTTCAGTGATGGCATGGCAAAGGGGTTTATGACAGGATTCTAAGGTGCTTTACTGATGATGGGTACACCAAATGATGTTGGCTTGACCCTTCCCTTTATGGGAATTGGATTGAACAATTGTGGGTAGAAGGGAGGGGGATCAGCCTGGTCAGGATGGTTGGCAGAGAAGAGGGATAGGCTTGCCCTCTTCTGTTCCCCCTCTGATGTCTGGATGTTCATTTCAAGGATCTGGGGAAAGGAAATGAGTAGTTGGAGGAAGCTTGCTGAATAGATAAGCAAGCTGAGGTAAGGATGGTGCTTATTTGGTGGAAGGTAATTCAATGGATGGTGTATGAAGTGAGTTGGGACACTGCTTCATAAGTAAAGTAAGCAAGCAGAGGTATGGACCTTGCTTGTTGGGCAGAGTGAGTAGGTACGCTAACCTGATTAACATTGCAATGAATGGTGTATGAAGTGAGATGGGACACTGCTTCATAAGTAAAGTAAGTGAGTAGAGGTATGGACGCTGATTACTGAGGCAGGATGAGTAGGTACGCTGCCCTGATTAACATTACAAGGATGTTATGCTGTATATAGAATCAATTATATCATGAATAGTTGTAATTAATAAAGTTGGTGATCAAAGCTATGTTATGGAAATTTAATAAAGGCAGTCAAATGTCATTTGGTGTGATGTGTGTTATTGAAGGGGACCGGGACAACTGTACCATGCAATCACCAGGAAATACATTAATACTTCTGAAGAATTCTACCTGCATCTATATCTACCTTCATATATATATATATATATATATATATATATATATATATATATATATATATATCTACATAAATACATACATATCTATATCTAAAATCTATATATATATATATATATATATATATATATATATATATATATATATATATATATATATATATAGATATATAGATAGATATATAAATATATATATATATATATATATAGACATATATACAGATATATTGGCAGATGAAGGTTGCTGTTGCGTAATTACTGAAATTATACAATAATGGGTGGAAATGTCATTTATAAAGATTAACTAAATTTCTACTGAGGATTCCTTCTTCAGGGAGTAAATTCTATAAACCTGTCCTCTGTCTGAAAGAAATGAAATGAGAAAAAGGGAATTCTGTAAAAGCTCCCAGTTCTCTCTATTTTGTAGTTTTAACTACACTGCCCTTGATGGATTGTTAATCCTAATGATTCTTGAATTGCCTGCATCATTTGTAAATTTGATTTTAGAAGTTCCTCCCAGTGTTATCTGCTTATATTAGTTAAAAAACAAAACACCCATGTAGAAGGCAAAGGCTGTGAAATATATACTCAAATCATGGAAAAAAGATACTGATACTGCTAAAAATAATAAAATGTCAAAGTTTATTAAAAGGTGAACGTTTTCACAGTGAAACAATGCTTCTTCAGACAACAGAAATAAAATCAATTACTTAAATACAAAAAATCATAATAGTTCAACCAATCAGTATAACTGGAATTCCCTCCTAAAATGTTAATTAAGACATAAGTAAAATTAGATCACTTACAATTAAAGTAACAGACACAGGGCATATTCAAGGTGTCCTATTGCAGAGCCTACTATACAATAATACAAAAACTAATAAATACATCATTGAAAACTATGATTATTTAACTTTTCTCGATCTTAATATAGGCTTGAGGGGGACACTATCATTCAAACCAAGACCCCTGTGTGATCCCAGTCTTAAGATCCATTGTAACTGGACTAATGTCTATATTTAAATGCTATGTTTTTTAACTGTATAATGCAAATAATACTTAATGTGGAGTTTTTCTCCCCGGACCTGTATCCAGTCGAACTCTCCCGGTCAACAAATGTAAATAAATAAAAATAAATAAATACTTTATTTCCCTTCCACATCTACTCTGCTCGGTTGTCGAATGTTGCGCTATCTTGTACTGCTGGGTTGTTGAATGTTGCGCTATCTTGTGCTGCTGGGTTGTTGAATGTTGCGCTATCTTGTACTGCTGGGTTGTTGAATGTTGTGCCATCTTGTACTGCTGGGTTGTTGAATGTCATGCTATCTTGTACAATATGGACAAAACAAGCAGAGGGGAAAGGACAACTACAATGAATAATTTATTCATATAGGATCTGAAAAACAACTGAGGTGACCACTTGCATCTTCTGAATTGGATGTGAGTTATAACTGAGTCAGAGCACTATCCAGATAGTCCTTGCCATAACTGAGTAAGTTTGGTGATTGACGGATTCCTACTTCCTTCTTTATATTGAGAGCAGTATTACTGGGCAGAGCTCGTTTTTCTGGGTGAATGAATAGAGCACTACTTTGCAGAACCTTAAACAAGACCAGAAAAGGAATACTTTTTTAAGATCTGAAACCTGAGCAATGCCTGGGGTGACCACTAGGACCTTCAAATTGGTAAGAGATGATACCATATTTACTGATTGCAGCTGGTAAGAGTAGGAACATTAGTCATCTTATCCTGATGACTTCTATCATGGGTGTTTTCTGGACAAGTTTAGAGATTGGTTGATTCCTGCTTTGGTGGCAACCAAATATATTTTGATAGTTGTGTGACCAGACAAATGAAGCTAAGGAGAAAGGAGAACTATAATTAACCTTTTATAACATATTGATCTCAGCTCACCACAAACTACAGCATTGCTTCAGAATTACACAAACAGGACTACCTTAAACAGACAAATCCATTAGCTCTACTCCTGATCATCTGAAAAGAGTGTGCCATTTTTGTCTCCATTTTCCTATGGCTGAATAAGTGTATTGTCTTGCTGTTTTTCCTGAATGTAACTCCAAAAACACTGATGATATTTTTGTTTATAGCAGCATGTTCCCAAATTACTGTAACAATTCCAAACTTCTTCTTGTGTTTAAACACTGATTTTACCTAAATACTTACATTTGTACTGGCTTAAGTTCTACTGTACATATTCTGTTCTTGTGCTCCAATTATGCATTGTTCTACTGCACCATTTTCCTCAATGGCTGGAAAAAATTTGTCCTGATGATGATGATGCTACTATGGGACATATTCATAGTCATTGAGTGAACACATTATGGCCATCAGTGCTGTCTGCGAATGAGCACAATTAAGCTGTAATTCAGACAGGGTATTTATTTTAACTCTCAATAGCTGCCAATAAGGATAAACAAATGAACTCGTATTGAAATGTGAATGAGAAATGGTGTAGCCCATGTATGGCAATGAAGTATTCTCTTACCTGTTTGCAATTCATAGTCAAAATTCCACACCATCCCCAGATTTGTTCTAAAAAGCAAAGTCATTCCTATTATATCTACTTTGCAATCCATAAATTTGCTGTTACCTTAGGCACTTCTGTTGCTTACCATGTAAAAATAAGTTAAATTCTCCTTCATCTGTCTTAATCATTTATTCTGTATTATTACTGCTCATAACATGTCATAGCCACACATGAAATCATTGGTCGAACAATACAAGAATGAAATGATGCCAACCATGTATTTGTATAACCATGCAGAGTCCAGCAAAGGCTGTGCTGAAGTACTGTTTGTACCATCATGAATACATTCACAATAAAGAAAGCAGTCTGTTAAGAAATCCAGCCTTTGTTAGCCACAAAAGCATTATTGCCATCATAATACTGTCAATTCTCATTAATGAGAAACATTCAGGAATTTCCCAATAAAGACATGTGAACCAACAAAACATCCTTGCCACTTCAGTACTCCAGATTTGAATCACTACATTTCTACTATGTATGCAAAATCCTTAAAGGACACAAAAGTAAATTATTTCTCACTGATCAATAATTATTTCCACAGCTGCTATAATGATTTCTCATTTACAAATGACAGATTACACTTTTCACGAAAAGCAATGTAATATGCCCATCATATCAATTACACAAATATTTCTTGAAGGGAACTCAGAAATATTACCTCATTTGAACCATTTCATAATAATTTCCAATATATGTGTTATTTACTTATTTTATTTTTTTTTACTTTAAAAAGTCTGGGGATTCCTAAACAATTTGCCACCTAACTCAATAATCGCAATGTAATATGGTGCGGTTAAACTTATTCAAGAACGTTTAGGGTCCTTACGAACTTTGTATGCAAATGAGTCTCTTTTACATGTACCTTTACGAATCACCATAATACATGAGCACATATGGCACTGGGTTAAGGTTTATCTTCAAGTATTGGGTTAAGGCTTATCTTCAAGTAGTTTATACATTCATCATAAGTAGATATATTTTTCAGCATGCCTGTGCAGTTCCATAGTCAGCATGAATAACCTCTTTTGACCATATCTGTAGATAGACATAGTGTCACTCTTCATAGATTACTGCTACAAACATTCACAATCTGTTACTGTGAATACCAGAATATATTTATGTCATTACAACTGTGGCTTTTCTTAAACCACTCCAGTACATTCAATATTTATTTCCATGCCTCTCAACTGTTCAGATTTACACAGATTATCCAAATTTCTATCTCATATTTTTTATCTTTTCCTCATAAAATGTGTGTTTTTCTGGCAAATCTCTGAAGGTTGAAGATAATAAATAATGACTTACATTTGAATTTCAGAATGAATAACCTTAAAGAAAATGCATGCTAACACAAAACTTGTTACTCTAACCACTTTCTAAGTTTATAAGAACAACATTTAAATTTGTTCCTAACTTTAGGCTGTTGCCCCATCATTATTTTAGGCCTTGCCCAGTTTTCTCATGCTAAGATGTTGTGAGGTATGTATATTTCCCTGATGCTTATTCCAGTGTGCTAACAGGGTTTAAATTTTTGTTGTTATTTTTCTGTATCTGCACTTGTATTCCAGATTTTGATGTGTGTTGCATCTTGTTTGCTTCAATTGTTTCTAAAAAGTTATGTTTTATTATCATTTAGTTTATTATTCCTTCTTATATTTTGCATCCATATTTCTTTCAGTTACCTTACAATGATTCTCAGAATTGTTATGCCATCTGAGTTTCTTGTTATCTATTTAGCTGAAATTACGGAGCTGATTTACTGGTTTGCCTGGTTTACTCCTGTTCCTGACACATTAATTATCTATTAAGTATTTGCTAACTTCTGGCACTCTCCTTGTCATGTTAATGGCTGTGGTCCTGGTTTGTCTCACATTACTTAACCAGCATTCTGTCCTTACGTTATTGCAATTACTGTATGTTTCTTATTATACATCAGCATTTACTGGGCTTAGAAGTTGTCTAAGTATCTAAGACACTGTTTTCATCGCAGGGATATAATCTCATAGTACCTAAATACACCCTTCTGCTAGAGTTTTTACTAGCTATCTGTCGCCAGTGTTTCACTAGTTGTTTTGAAATGCTAGTATTTTTTACTAGCCATTTGCAACGGTAGCATTGTCGCCTCAAAGCAAGAGGTTCTCCCGTTCGTTTCTTGGCTGGAGCGCCTTCCGTGTGGAGTCTGCATGTCCTCTCCATGGTCGAGTGGCATTCGAAAGACATGCATAGAATGGGCATGCCTTCCTGGAAGGTTGGGCGTTGAGCTGGCACCTCAGCGCCGTAAAAATCTACTGCCAATCATTAGCGGACTGGAGTTCCGCTGTGGCGACCCCTAACTGGGAAAAGCAGAAAGAACATTTGTAGCACTTGTTTTACTAGCACTATTCTTACTAGCCACCTATACCTTTCTACATGTTGTGACTAGCCAAATCATTTTAATTTGCCTTGCACCCTCATTGAAAATAGCAAAATCACTATCACTGTCCTTATAGAAGTTCTCTCCATAGGACCCGCTATCTTGCCCTATTTGATCTTTATGCTCCCTTGCTGTTACTTATTGATTATTATAAATGAATCCATGCATTATCAAAATTACTTTAACCTTACTAATGAATTTAGTATATCATTGTCCTTTGCCTATCTCTGCATCATGGGCTTCAGTCTTCTTAAGCTGTTTCTGTGGCAGGCCTGCTGCAGTTGGCAGTTTGAAGTGTAACAAGTAACTCTTATGTAGTAGTAACCCACTACTGTTTGTAAGCACAGTTGCAATCCATGAGAGTTTCAAATATTTATTCAAACTGGGTTCAACCTCTTAGTATCTACCAGTATCAGTAAATTTCTTATCTGTACTACACAACATTCTTACACTAAACCTACATATGCTGAGTTTGTAAAGAATCCTAGCTTAAAGCACCTAGACACCTCTCAAGCAAGCCTCAACTACCTATAAATGCTTCCATATCCACAGCTAGAGAATCATCGCACCCAAATTCTGCCACTTCCCATGATAAAGTCTTAGTTAGCTGAGACTGTATAGTTAGACATGGCAGACACTACCCTCTATAGGCCAGACAAGGAGTATGTAAAATGTAGCTGCTTCTGAAATAACAACATTCACAACGTGACTAGGGCCCTTAAATCCCCTACCTTAAATATGACTACATCCTCATGGTCAACTATGTGCAGTGAATAATCTTAAGTGGTCCTCCTTGGGGGTGGTGCAAGCAGACATGACAAAGTTCTGTATTCATGTGTCTGAGACAGGTAAAACTCTAATGTTAAGCAGCATTCTGCCATCGCCAAGATGGCTGTCATAGTACAAGGATGAAATTACTGTCTTTAAACATTGATGTGGTATGTATCAGCATGGAGTGAGATGGACGACAAGCCAAGCTACATTGCCAGAGGTGGACTAAAGTAGTCTGCATTCCGAATAAAATGTTATAGCTTCCATATGTACCTTCTTGACATAGAAAAAGAGCAAGTCTGAATATTTCTTGTATAAAAATGGCATTATTTTTCTAAGAAGCTTGAATAAGAAAATGTCATACCTGATGTTTTCCTTACCATCCAGCACATCTGCATCTGTGCACTTTTCTATTGGGACCAATCCTACTGTTATTGTTATTGTTATATAACTTAGTTAGATTTCAAAGGGTCGCTTCAACTGTTAACCTTGCCAAACAGATGCATTTAATTGTATTTCTACTCACATCATAATATATCTGTAGAATCACCTATTCCCATGTGCCATTCATACAATGGAAGACTGGAGTGCTTCTCAGACAATCTGGAAATATATCACTGATAAGTATATTAATTAGCACTTTTCAGAGTTCTGCATTGTCTTAATTTTTGCCTGACTGAATTATTTTAGATATTTGCTGATATTGTTTGCTGTTTTCTCATCTGCTCTGAAACTGCCCCCCCCCCCCCATTCCTGTGGCAGTGGTAACGTTTATAAAACTGGTCTAGTTGATTGCTTTTAATTGTTTTTCAACTGTTGAGGCCTACAAACTCAAGTGTGATAGCCATTTTTCTGCTTTAAAAGTGTTTGCTTTACTGTATCTGTTTAATTATTGAAAAAAAACAATAAGAACAAACAAAAAATCCTGTCTCTCTACTCATTTCCCACCTTTCTATAACCAGTAGAGTACAGTTTTGAGATTTTGCTGAATTCTGGGCTGTTTTGTAGTTTCTGTGTTGACCTGACATTACTAAGATAGAAGGAAGCTTGTCTGTTCATCTGTGAAAGTGGTAAGCTTTGAGCAGCCTATCTGTCACTGGAGGAGTGGTTTCAACTCAGAATCTGTAGTTTTATTGGCCATTTTGGGCTATTTCTATCTCTCTCATCTTTCTATTTAAAAACTTGTGTTTGTGCAGTTTTTGTGCTTGTATTGCCTCAGCAAGATCCTGTCTGGGTATCCTGCAGAGTTCTACAGCAGCAGAGAGAGAAAATAGAGACTATGAGTGGATTAAGTATATCTGTTTTGCTTTTTATTTCTTATTTTCACTAGCTTCACTTTCCTAAGCATTTTTTATTAACTTCACAACTTATTTGAACTGTTTTTTAAATTCTTATACTGTTTGCACTTTAACTGATCATTTTTAAGTGTTTTTCAACATTTAAACTGTTGAGGGCTACACACTCAAGTGCAATAGCCATATTTTTGCTTTAAAAGTGTTTGTTTTAATTTTTGAAAAATCAAAACAAAAAAATCCTATCTCTCTACTCGTTTCACGCTTTTCTATAACCAGTAGAGTCCAGTTTTCAGATTTTGCTGTATTCTTGGATGTTTTGTAGTTTCTGTGTTGCCCAGAACTTACTAAGATAGAATGAAGCTTCTCTGTTCATCAGTGAGAGTGGAGAGCTTTGAGCAGCCTATTTTTCACTGGAGGAGTGGTTTCAGCTCAGAATCTGTAGTTTTTTGGCCATTTTGGCCTATTTCTATCCCTTTCATCTTTCTATTTAAAAACCTGTGTTTGTGCGGTTTTGCTCATTGCGCAGTGCCGTTTAACTAGGGTTAAGCTATTTCTGGTGCCAGAAAGTCTGCTCTTCTAATTTTCCCTTAGAACTAGCCAGTTTTCTAGTTTTAGCAGTCAAAACTGTTTCCTTGTGCTCAGCACTTGTTCAAAACTTGTTGCAAGCACTAAATAATTTACAAATTACTGCAGCATGCAACTTTCCTCACATGTTAGTTGGAAAAGAGTTTTTAATATTTAAATTAATAAGCACCTATCCAGGCATATCTAAGGGTCAGCTCTCGGTATTTTCTCCTGTCCACCTGATGAATCTGGGCATCTTGGGGCAATATAGCAATTGCCTCATGTACACTAACAACCCTTTCCTTCTACCACCCAACAATACAAGAGATGCACTTATATAGCCAAACTGGAAGCCAAGCTCTCTCCTCCCAAGACTGTACTTGACGGTCAAGAGGAGAAAGCAAACCCCTGTGCCATACCACACTCAACATATAGTCCATCAAAACCTACACCACCAAAACCCACACATAGTAATACAAAACACACACCTACATTCACGGAGGCTCAAAATAAAAATCAGCCCAAACAACAGAGACCTCCAAAGCTTAAATGCAAGTAACCACCACCCCCTAACACTACCCAAATGACACATAGCCCACACAATCAGTGTGCCACTCAACCTTAGCCCATATGGCAAAACAACATGCCCAACACACTAGTCATAGGTGACTCTATAGTCAGCCCACTGATGTCCCACTCACCAGACTAAACAAGGAGAAAGTTATTGTCAGCTGCCTGTGGGGGGCCAGGATCCATCACATAATGCAAGCACTAAGGTCACTCTACAACAAGTACAACTATGACTCTGTCATTGTCCATGTCCGTGTGAATGATCTGAGATGTAACTCTCTGGACTACATGAAAAGAGACATGGAGGAGGTCTTGGATCATGTAGCCCAGGCAGGTATGACCCTAACCCTGAGTAGCATCCTGCCATCGCCCAAAATGATTCCACAATACAAGGACAAATGATTGACTTTAACAATTGGCTAAGCTTCTGGTGTCATTCTAAGGGGATCCAGTGTCTGTCTGCCTGGGAAAACATGATTGACCATGGTGCTTTGTCAGAGATGGCCTGCACCTGTTGCCCCTGGGATTCCTGATACTGGCTAAGGCTCTTGCCTTTTAGTCAAAGGTTCAAATGACAAACTCACCACCATAGCAGATATAAGCAAGCAAAATCTGAGGGTAATGCTACTCAATGCAAGATGTCTAAACCTCAAAATGCACTGACTCAAGGCACTCCTTAAAATGGAGAACATCAACATCTATGTAGTGATGGAGACCTGGTTCAAGGCTTCAGAGAGCACCCCTTCATTACCATGCTATAACTCATACCACACCTTTCAGCCACCTAACCTGGACAGAAACACTAAAGGAGGAGGTGTGTCCATACTCATTAAGGATATCCATACCTCCAGGCTAGTTGCTCAATATAATGAATCCAAAATTATCTAAGTGCAACTAACACTGGGCAAGACTGCAATTCAGGTTGTAGCTTGTTACAGATCCCCCGTCATGCCCCAGAATGCCCACTCCACGTTTCTTGATATACTGGGTAATATTATGGTACAGCCCAATACCCTAATAATGGATGATTTCAACTACCCCACCATCAACTGGGAAAACTACTCACATACTAACTCATTTGCTCAACGCTTTCTGGAATTCATAAATTCCAATGCCCTGGATTAGCTTTTCTGTATCCCCCACCACCAGCAGTAATATCCTGGACCAGGTCATTACCAATATGGGAAACCGATGTTCTATGCCAGAGGTCAACTCCTTGCTGGTCAAATCTGACCACAAGCTAATCACCCTAGACATAAATATCCTGCCCCCACTCCCCATTAAAGAAGCCACTGTAAAAACCTTCTCCACAACCAACTTCATGCTTTTTAAGACAGAAGTGGTAAGCTTCATGACACTCATACAGATGGAAAATAGAGGTACAACTGCTGAATCCTGTACAAATGCACTGTATAAGTACATACATGAGTGCATGGATCGTGCCATCCCCAACAGAACCAAGATGCTATCCTCCAAAAAAAGGAAGCCAATCTGGTAGTCCCCTGCTATAAACAAACACTACAACAGAAGAAAGAAACTGTTGCAAAAAAGAGTAAAATCTCCTGATTGCAATAACTCCCTGGTCAACCTCAGTAAGAAGTTGAGATCCCTCATATAATCCTCCAAAGCTAGTTACGAAAATAAAATCGCAACTGCTTCTAAAGACAGCCACAAAGCATTCTACAGCTATGTCAAGAATCTCAATTGCTACACTCAGATCTGCTCTGAGCTGCAGCACAATGGCACTAGATATACAGAGCCAACTGATATTGCCAACATCCTGGCAGATAGGTTCAGTGCAGATTTCACCCCCCCCCTCACTCCTCAAAGGCCCAATCACTATACCGGAAGAATGCAAAGCCCCTGTAATCACGGCTGCACAAGTAAAGACTGCACTCTCCAAAGCCAAGAACACAGCATCCATGGGACCTGACAACATCCCAGGCTGCGTTCTCCATGAACTACAGAATGAATTGGCACCTCACATAAGTACCGTGTTCAATCATAGCCTCAATTCAGGCTTTGTGCCTATTGAATGGTGCACAGCGACGGTCATCCCACTCCACAAAGGGGGCGGTACCATGGACCACAGGAACTACCCTCCCATTAGCCTGATGAGCCTGGTCTGCAAGGCCATGGAATGTTTCATCTTGGAGCTTATAAACAAGGACATAGGTTACCTCCAAAGTCTGGATTCCAGTCAGTTTGGGTTTGTATAAGGTAGGTCATGTCTCCTAAATCTGATTGACTTCTTTGAAGCAGTCATCACAGCCATGGATGAGGGTAAGGTCCATCTGAGGTCCTATCTTGACCTCACCAAGGCTTTTGACACAATCCCCCACTCTGGAATTTTAGATAAACTCAATAGACTGGGCATAAATCCTTATGTCACAAGATGGGTGGCAAATGGTTCACTGACAGAACCCACACAGTGAAAGTAGCCAAATCTAAATCCATCTTCAGACCAGTGACAAATGGAGTACCACAGGGCTCAGTCCTGGGTCCTCTCCTGTTTGGCATCTACTTCTCAGAAGTCCAGGCTAATACAGCAGATCTTTGGTTAATGATGTTCACAGATGACTGCAAACTAGGTGCCATAACAGAATTGCCTAATGATGTGGATATTCTAAAAAGGGCCTCACTGAGACTGATGCTTGATGTCAAAGTCATGGCCTCAAGCTCAATGCCAAGAAGTGCATTGTCATCCCCTTTGGGAAAAACACTGCACCCATGAACTTTCACATAAGCGAAAGTCTACCAAACACACAAAGTGTGATAAGAGACCTTGGGACACAGGTGGACAGTAGTCTCTCCTTTGATAATCACATCACCACAATAGTCAGGAAATCATTCTACATGGCACACCTAATCACAAAGGGGTTCACCTCCAGAAAACAGAGGTTATCATTCCTCTCTACTCATCCCTCATCAGAGAGTACAGATGTGTACACTTATCGCAAATGTAGCTGTTCAAGTGTATTCACTGTTGCAGTCATTACATTTGGGTTATCCCTGCTGGCTATCCCAGGCCGGCCCGAATACCAGAGGCTTAGTATTTCTGTGTTGGCTGCTTCAGGACTGACGTCAGGTCATCAGTAGTAAAAAGTAAGGCAGCTGATGTCATTACATCAGTTTTTTTGCCCTAACCTGTCAGGATCCCCCAAGTGGGAGCCAGGTTCTGGTTGAAGAACCCCACCAGTAGAAAGTAAATACCAATATGTCCCTTGTAAGGAAAGAGAAGAAAGAAGAGGTGGATGGAGGGAGAGAAATCAGGACTACAACAGTGAATACACTCAAACATCTACATTTATGGTAAGTGTACACAACTGTACTATGTTCTTCATGTTTCACTGTTGCAGTCATCACATTTGGGTTGATTCCCAAAGCTGAGAAAATGGGTGGATGCAGTCAAGGAAACTAGGGACTGGCTAGGATGCCCAGAAAGACTGCAGAGGCAAACTCTGCCCTGGATTTGGAGAAGATAGGCAAGTGGTAATGTTTGGTAAAGGTGTGAACAGACATCCAGGTGGCAGCCTCCAGGATGTCCTTGGTGGGGACTCCTCTGAGGAAAGCTACAGAGATGGAGGCTGCTCTGGTGGAGTGAGTCCTAACCCCCTTGGGGGGAGGCTTTCCATATTGTTCATAGCAGAAATGGATGCGGATGCAGTGTGCTATCCATTTGGAAATGGTTTGTTTGGAGATGGCTTTGCCCTCTGCCCCTGGAACAAAGCTAACCAGCAATTGATCAGTCTTTCTGCAGGATTTAGTCCTGTCTAGATAGAATCTGAGCTGTCTGTGCACATCTAGAGAGTGTAGGATCCTTTCCCCCTTGTTCTGTGGGTTAGGGAAAAATGTGGACAGATGAATGGATTGGTTGAGAGCCATGCTGGACGCCACCTTAGGCATAAAGGATGGGTTAGTCCTGAGGGACACCCTGTCAGCATAGAAGATGAAGGGTTCCACAGCCATGAGTGCTTTCAGCTTGGAGACCCTTGTGGCTGAAGTGATGGCCATAAGGAAATCTGTCTTCCAGGAGAGAATTTTTAGCTATGATGAAGAGGCTGGTTCAAAGGGGGGGGGGCAGAGTGAGTTTTTCCAAGACAAAGTTAAGGTCCCAAGCTGGGGATGGTGCTTTTCTGGGTGGTCTCATGTTGCTAGCCACTCTTAGGAACTGTTTGATCAGAGGGTTTGAAAAAAGGGGCTACTCAGTTGGGAAATGAGCAGAGATAGCAGAGGCATGAATTTGAATAGATGAAAAAGAGAGAGACCACTGTGTAGTAGGTCAGCTAAGTAATCCAGGATAAGTGGGAGGGAGGGTTGTGCCATATTGGCGCACTTAGCCTGAATCTAGGTGCAGAACCTTTTCCATTTGTCATCATAAGAATTTCTAGTGCTAGAGCATCTGGCCTCATGCATAACATCTGGAACCTGTTTACTGAGGTTGGCAGATTGATCAGGGGTATGGGAATAAGCCAAACTGCCAAACTGAGGATCTGCAATTGGGGATGCATGAATTCTCCTTCCCTCTGGGTTAGGAGGTTTGGAATCTGAGTGAGATGCCATGGTGGCAGTGGGGACAGGTTGCACAGCAGTGGGTATCAGTGCTGGTGAGGCCAGTCTGGAGCAATAAGAATTGTCCTTGGGTTTTCCTCCCTTATTTTGAGCAGTACTCTGGGGATGAGGGATGAGAGGCAGTGGAGGAAAGGACAGACCAATAGATTGAACCAGGGGAAGGACAGTGCATCCACTTTCCAAGCCATGCAGTGATGCTCCCTGGTGCAGAACTTGGAAGCTGATTGTTGATGTAGAAGGCAAAGAGGTCGACCATTGGGGTGGACCATTTATGAGATATTAGAGTGAAGGTTCTTTTGTCGAGCTGCCACTTATGTGGATCCAGAAGATTTCTGCTTAAGTGGTCTGCCAGAGAGTTTTGATAACCTGGTAGGAATTGTGCTAACAGGTGGAGTTGCATGGCAGCGGCTGTGTGCCAAAGGGTCATAGCCAGTCTGCATAGAGGGTTGGAGTGAGTCCCTCCCTGCTTGATATTCCATATGACAGTGGTGTTGTCTGTTTTGATAAGGAGAGCCCCTGGGGAGAGAAGGGGCTTAAAAGCTGTCAAGGTGTGCTTGGTAGCAATCATCTCTTTTTGGTTGACGTGCAGATGGATTTGCTGTGGGCTCCATTGGCCCTGTATGCATCTGCTGTCCTGGTGTGCACCCCAGGCTGTAGTGAGGGTCTGGTTGGTGGGGGTGGTAAGAAAGGAAGCTCCTTGTTGTGGGAGCATGCTGTTGCCCACCAAAGAATTTTTTTTCTGAGCCAAGGTATCATGGGTATAAGAGTCTCCATGTCTTGAGAGTGTTGACACCAAAGGCTTTTTAGGTACCATTGAAGTTTCCTCATATGCAGTCTGGCATATGGAATGAGTAGAATGCAAGATGCCATGAACCCCAGGGTTTGCAGGATTTTCCTTACAGGAATTTTATCCTTTGGGTGGGTACCTGTTTGGATTTCTTTTCATTGATTGTGTACCCTAGGGAGGTTAGTAGGGACTTTACAAAGGCCAGGTGCTTGTGCAGCTTTTCCTGTCTGTCTACCTGAATTAGGCAGTCATCTAAGTATGGGTAAATCTGGATATTCCTTTGTCTGCAAAAGGCAATGGCTGGAGCCAGACATTTTTTGAAAACTCTGGGAGCAGTAGATAAGCCAAAAGGAAGTGCAAAGAACTGAAAGTGCACAGATCCTGTCCTGAAATGGAGATATTTCCTGCATGATTCCCTGATAGGAATGGGGAGGTAGGCCTTTTTTAGGTCTAGGGTGGCTAGCCAAACATCCTTGGAGAACATGGGTAGCAGCTGCTGGAGGGTGAGCATTTTGAATTTTGGTATCACTAGGAAGGTGTTTAGAATAGATAGATTGAGGATGGGGCACCAGGTGCCCTCTTTTGGCCCTTCTGTTCTGCAGGAATGCACTCTACTGCCCTCATAGTGAGCAGGGAAAGGACTTGCTTTTCTGCCTCTGCCCACTAGTTTGTAGGTAGATCTGAGAACCCTTTTGGAGTTGGAAGGGTGTGGAAGGAAAATTTGTATCCCTGGGACACTATGTTGAGAACCCAGTGGTCACTGGTAATGGCGGCCCAGGTGCTTCCGTGAAAGGAGAGTTTTCCTCCTAGGTGTAAGTGAAGTTGGGCAGAGGGAGGTGGTGGGGGAGGAAAGTCATTATGAGTTCTTACCATAAGGGGGTGGCTTAGAACTCCCTGTTTTTGAAGTGGAAGAAGTCCACTGTTTAGATCTCTGCATTCCCTGTGGCTGTTTGTCTGGGGGGGGGGTCTGCTTCCACAGGGTTTGGGTTGAACTGACCTGCTGGGAGCAAGAAAGGACCAGTGCTTGGAGAGACAAGGCCTGCTGAAACTGGGTGGCTGGACCTGTAAGAAGTTCTTAACTGTGTGCATAGATTTTGCTTTTTCTTCCATCATTTTTAAGACATCTTCAGCCTTAGTGCCAAATAAGTTGTCTTTGTGCAAGGGGGCATCCAAAAATTTAGATTTAACATGGTCTGGCAAGGGCAGTTCCTTAAGCCATGCATGTCTTCTAAGGACAGAACCGGTGACTGCTGCCCTGCAAGAAGCTTCTAGAGCATCAAAAACACAGTGCAAGGTGTGTTTAGTTACTTGATTGGCAGAATGCATTAACTCTTTTAACTCTTTAGATTCTGCACAAGCAGGAAAGGAAGATATTTTTTGTTTGAGGAGTTCCAGGGTATGTTGCTGAAATTTTAGCATATGAAACTGGCAATTTAGTGCTCTGATAGCAAGAATAGCAGAGGTTTATACGTTTTTACCCCATCTGTCTAGTGCTCGGAAATCCCTATCTGAGGGGGTGGGATTCTTAGCAGAGGTTGCTTTAATTCCTTTAAGCCCTTGATAAATTACCTCAGGGTCAGCAGTAGGATTTAAAAAAAAAAAATTGTGTGAGTCAGGGACTCTGTAGTACCTGTCTGGTTTTCTGGGTGCAGGAGGGAGGGTGTCAGGAGTCAAACTGGATTCCAGGAAAACATCCTCCACAACATCCAGGACTGGGGGAATGGCCAGGGGTCTGTGCTGTGGAAGATCTAAGAATTCCATGAGTCTCTTATTAGACTGAGGGTAGTCCTGACTTTCCCATTAGAAATGCCCCCTTAAGGTATGAAGTGTTTCCCCAATGGAAAAGTCCTCTTGGGGAGAGGCTGAAGGAATGGAATCTTCTGCATCAGAATCCTCATAAGCAGAGAGGGGTTGCATGTCTTCACATTCAGATGCATCAGAGTCATCAGACTCCTGTTCAGACAAAACTACAGGGGACAGATCTCTTTTTCATTTGGAAGGGTTTGCTTGGGTTCCCCTGATCAGTATGATAAGGTCTTTCACCATTTTAAGCATTTGAGACTGAGGCAAGGAAGCAGGTGCCTGAGATTGGGTTGTTGTTTTTTTGGATTTGGTTCGTACCCTGGGCCTAAGAAACTCGGTAGTTTTTGAAAGAATGGTAGATGTGAAAGAAGTCATCGGTTTGTGTCGAGAATCAGTAATGCGAAGGATTTCCTCGGAAGCAGGTGCCTGCTCAGCAGCTCCGGACTCATCCAAGGGAGAGACAACTGCAGGATCCTTAGTTGAAGAACAGTTTTGCAGCATACCAGACTCCGAAAGGGTCTTGGTAGTGGCCTGCAAATCCAGAGAAGAGGACATCAGGGGCTGTGAAAGCACCTCACTGAGGACCAGAGAACTGACGACTAGCTTAACGGAAGAGTCGTCGCTAGGTTTGGACCTGTGTGGTCTGTCTCTGTCTTTATCTTTATGTTTTCTCAGAAGATCAGCTGTCGGATGACTTACCAAAGCCATATCGGAATTTGAGGACTGTAAGCGAAAATATCTAGCTACAATAAAGGCCCGATGATGTATAGTTCTGGTGTTGAACAAAGCACAGAAGTGACAGCGGGGGACATCGTGGTCTGGGCCTAAGCAAGTGACGCAGTAAGAATGAAAGTCTCGGTGTGGTATTTGCTTTCCACGGGCAAGACAATTGCTAACTTTTTCTGACATTGGTTAGTGCAAGAAAAAAGGATCCCCGATGGGGTACTTAGCTTTAGAAAACTTCAGCCTCAATTCAGAAGACGAAAGTCAGGTAGCGGCCGACTGCACTCATGCGAACTGCTCCTGCTTCGGGCTCCGCGGCAAGCAAGACTGATGTAATGGCATTGGGCTGCCTTACTTTATACTACTGATGACCTGACATCAGTCCTGAAGCGGCTGTAACTGACACAGAAATACTAAGCCTCTTGTATCAGGCCAGCCGAGGGCTACCCTGGCAGGGATAACCCAAATGTGATAACTGCAAAAGTGAAACACGAAAAACATCCATCGTAGAGTACAACGCCCTGTTTGGCATGTACCTCACAAGACATCTACAACAACTAGAAAGGCCACAGAAATAACTCACTAAGAGGATTACCAGCCTCAAACAGATGCCATACGCAGACCATCTCAAAAAACTCCAGCTCTACTTCATCGCTTATCACCTACTCAGAGGCAACCTCTGCCTAACATACAAAGCCATGTCAAACCCAGATCTGTTGGACATGCTTGACTTAAGGAAACCCCAATCCTTCTGAGCCACATGCTCCAGGGACCTAAACCTTGCCACCACAATAAACATAACATGCTGGAGGGATAGATTCCTGTCCCAGAGACTTCCCATGCTCTGGAACAGACTACCCATTCATGTCAAGCAAAGCTCCTCATTAGCCCTCTTTAAGAAAAATCTCAACAATTAGATGGGAAATAGGAAATTCACCCTGGGGATCATTTCTGTGGCTCTGCTAGACAGGGGCACAGGAAAATAACTTTCTTGGGTGGCAAAAGCCAGGGAACTTTTTTGGCTAAGCTTATATAGGCCCCGGGGCTGATTGCTAGTGCCTATCTATGAACCTATTCTAATGAAAGCAAATTATATAATAGCAGGACATGGTTACTTGCCAAGCAAAATAAATCTTAAGCAGTCTACTAGACAATTAAATGCTACCTATGAATTAAAAATCACCACCTCTGGTGAAAACAGTCACAAAACCTTTAAAATATCAGGAATCTTAGATCTAATAGTCAGTTATGCATACATCTAGTATCTGACAGTTCCACTTATTCTGATCCTAAGACCATTGCCAGTACTTTTGTCAGTTTCACCCCGTGAAATCAATCACTAGCTCCACCCATAATCCCTCCCCATAATGGTTCATGGTCATGTTTTTCCATCTATATCAAATACCATAGGTCCAAAAGTATGCTTGGCTGTCACCTAGTAAGCACCAAATATAGCTTTTACTACCCATTCATTAGCTTGTTGTCTGGTTAATGCATAGACACTTGGAGGACCTTTATAGTGATTCATCTTTACAAATGTAACACTATCACAATTCCAGGTAGAGTATAGACCTAGAAATCTCATTGTAAGTAAATAATAAGTATCATTGGTAAGGTCATGGAATGTATCATAGCTGATCCCATAATATACAGACAGATTTTGCCATAAAAATTGTGTTTAAGTACATGACTCATTTAATGCAGGCTTGATTAGGCTTGATCAGACAAACATCTATGCTAAAGCCTGATATCAAAAATGTATTGTGACTGTGTTTGCTAATCAACAATGACAAAAAATAAGAATGACATGTCTCAAACAACGTTACGTTAAAAACATAGCTATTAAGTATGTCAAGTATCTTTGTTAACAACAAACTGTCCTTTGTCCTCTATTTGTGAGTTTTAGTAAGGCAGTCCTACAAGCTTGCATTTCCAAACACGTCGTCTTACAGAGCCGTAGTTAGTGACAAAAAAAAATCTTGCAAAATTGGCAACCAAAACAAAAGGTTTACTGAACTTACATCCAGTTCTCTAAGGAGTAAGCATTCTGACTTTCATTTAAGAAGCTGCACGTGATATTGCAACTTCTTATATGAATGGATTTAGTGTCATAGTGTGTTAATAAGTTGGCAGCATAACCTCCTTGCTATAGTTGCTGATATAGTAAGCTACTAAATACACTCATTTAAGTAGTTGTGATCTCATCATCTATTCCTTAAATGAATACCTGTACTGTACTTACACCCATTCGGAAACTGCCGACCGTGCCTCCTAACCACTGGCCCCATTGTCGTGCCCTAGTTCTGGCCCTGTTCTCCTGGAAGGAGGAAATCCAAACTCCTCTCAATAACTCCCGCATCAGACCTATCTTAGAATGCAATGCTACTTTTGACATATGATGTACCCGTCTAAGTAATGTGCACAACTGGAAAGACTCAAAGATTCCTTAGAAAATTAATGTACTAAACTCCCTACGTGAACTGATAGATTAAAAGTTCTCCCACTACAACCTGCATCATACAGGCTCCTTAGCAGTCATTTGTAACTAACCTTTTGTGACAGGAAACACCATACCTTTCCTCAGCTACAGTATCTATGTAAAACCTGCAGTATCATGAACACCCAGTGCAAGGACCTTAACCGTCATCTACACATAAATAGAACCTACTGGCATGATACATTTCATAGTCAATATTTTCCCTGTTTATACAGATCAAGCAAAGCAATTCACTGTCTGGAATTAAAAAACTAATTCAGATGACTGGATGTGTAATGGTGAAATCAACATTGAGAAACTTAGTTCAACACTACTCGGCCAGAAATTTTAAATTACTGCTTGAATATTTGGTGTAAGTCTCTTAGGTTTCTGAATGATCTTGTATACTGCATGCATAGTAATACACATATAAACAAGTAAATGCAAACTTGGGCATGCAGAAAAGTGACAAGGAAGTCCATGAATAGACATTATATTAATTAATTCAATGACTGGAGGACTTTGAAGAACAATAAGTATGATTTTCTCTGAATCATTTTCAGATCAATTTGTTTGCAGAGCATTTACTGAAATGGTTAACACATTTTGCAATTGTGTCAAAATTAAGCTGTGATTCAAAAATGATTTGAATTAAGATTATAGTGGTATTTAAAGAAATCATTGCTATAGTGCTTTTAGTGCTTAATGTAGTTTAGAGGCATGACATAGTCACACCGAGCAAAGTTTATTAATGACTCATGTTACATGTTTCTGAATGGAAAACCTAATGCAGCTGTAAATGAACACTTAATGGAGTTATTTCAAGCTGTTCCCCATACCAACCCAAGCAATGCTGTTACACAGGCACCAATAGACATATACATGAACAATTCAGCATACATGCAGAGACACATGGACACCAAGACAATTTCAAAAAAAAAAAACAAAGACAGCCCCAATCATACCCACTCAACACACACACACACACACACACACACACACACACACACACACACACACACACACAGCCTCACAGAACTTCTACTTCACAATCTAGAGTTGTGGACCTCAGTAAATGGCAAATTGCTGCAGTTGCATGCACAGATACCTAGAAAAACCTCTGCAGAGCTAAGTGTCAGAGCATTCATACCACTATAGAGCTATGGCAGTCTTTAAATCTGTCATAACCAGTAGCATAGCTAGGGTGGGGAGAGATGGACAATTGCCCCAGTCCAAAGTGTTGAGGGGTTGAAGGGGCACCATCAAGATCAGCAGATGGCACACTCTCAGCACAAACTTTTGGGGACTGCTATCAGCCAATCTTGATTTAATGTAGTATTGCGTTTCAAAAGCTGGTATTGCATTTGCAGTCAAACCTGAGCATTATAGCATCTCTGTCTGTGGTCCAAACTGCAGCATCTGCTTGCTAAATTGTAGGAAGCATTTTGTGACAGCTTAAAAGGAAAAAAATCTATTTTTTTAACTAAAACCTGAACACTGTAGCTGTCAGTGTAGGAAGGGTATAAGCTGTAGCAGCAGCTTGCTAAATTTGTAACAAGCAGTTTGTTACACTTTAAAAGAAGACTTTTGTTTTTCAAGAAAATGTGTAGAAGTAGGGTTAGGGACAGGACACAGAAATGTAATTGGAATGGCTGGGGTGGAGAGAAGTCGTGCATCTGGCCATGTGATTAGAGAGCCACTAGAATAAACACATTTTTTTTCCTTAAATGGAAGAGCTGGATGTGTGAATCTGACTGTAATAAGCCATTACATAATAATACACTGTAGCAATCAGCTTAATACAGCAGTAAAGTGCTTTTTTATTATTATTTCCTTTTGAGGGGTGGGGTTCTTGTTCACAGTAATGACACTGTCATAGTGTGCTGGTTAAGTCAGGTACGCTTCTGCTCATAACCCCCTGAGCAACACAACTGCACAGTTATTACTGTATATCTCCATTTCTATTTATGTGCATTTCTGTAAAGCTTGAAAGATTTCAGAGGAAAAATATATCTATTCACTGCAGCTTCATTTAAAGTTGAAGATTAATACATAGGTAACCTATTTTAGAATACATTACAAAATGGCTTAGGAAATACATCAGATGTGCTTAAAATTTTACTGAGGCTATATCGTATAACAAAAATTATTAAGAGTTTCCAAACCTGCCTGACTTTATAAAACTATAATATGTCACCATTAAAGAAAAACTTGTGTCTGAGAATCACAGCTCATCATATGGCTTATAGTAACTAACAGCATATTAAAACTATGCATTTTATTTTGCAATAATTTCCAGTGGAATATGCAGTACTGAAATAAACCAGTAAAATGCTTTACCTCATAATTCTTATTTGTCTTGAACATAAATGTACTCATAAGCTAATAGAAATTCAAAGATATGAACCAGTCTGAATAAGTATCTACGAATATACATGCATACATATAAATGTATATATTGTATTTAGAATAAAATCATATCTGACTAGTCAGGCAAAAAGTACCATTGTGAAACTTCCAATTAATAAGTTAAGATAGGATTAGATTGTGACTAGATATATGAAGTTTTATAGTTTGAAGAAACTCAACCCAAGTTCCAATTTAATGTAACTGGTCACCTGAATCACTGACGCTCTAAAGTCAGTGCATCTCTTTAAAGACAGGCAAAAACCTAAGTGCTGAATATAATTAAAGTGGCTGTTAATGTTCTTTCTCTCTGTATGGATATCATGTAGATAACATCCAGAAAATAATAAAATGAACCTAGTTCTGTGTGAAGTGCAACTCTGTAGAAATGTCCATAGACAGTCCAAATGGCCACAGACAGTCCATCTTGCACTGTCATGACTCCCTTGGTTGGTCTTTGCAAAAGTTTTCTACAAGGTATTGTGTTTATACCAGGTATAATCTACGGTATATAAGAATTATTGTTTTTCTGTGTTATCCTTTAAATGCTGGCTGGTAATAATTGTATCTAGCCATTTCTTAACTTTATGTACAGTAAAATGAAGAACTGCAGAAATTAGCAACATGAATAACAATACTTTAAGATATCTTAGTGACATTTATGTATTACAAGCAGAACAATGGCATCAAAGTGAAGATTTCAAAATCTGAAATAATTAATTCAAAGTTTAATCTTGACTTATTTAAGACAAAATAATAATACCTTCCTTTGTCTCATAGGTTGCCAGCTGTTTTGTTAAACGTAACATAGACCTCATGTCTTTATACATATATGAGATACATTTAGATATAAAAATATGTGGATACCTACTGATTTCTGTGGCTATTACAGTTATATTGTGCCATATGTTTGTTTCTCTATCCAGTGCTGTTGCCAAGGTAATTTTTCCATCATCCGTATTAATGTTGAACTGTCTCTCAAGGTCTGTATGCCGGTCGATGGTAAACCTAGAAAATTAATACCCTTAATTGTTTTATCTGCAAAAATAATGTATTTCATAAAAAAATAATGCATACATATGTTCAATATAAAGAAGACTAAATTGCAACACAGTAGACTCACATACAAGTGCTGTTTAACAGTAGTATTAAAATTATTTAATAAAATTAAGATGATGGTGAAGGTATTAATGATGGCAACATTCATGTTAGAATTAGGACAGGATATAAAACTTCAAAAATACCAGCCAGGAGAGAGGCACTTTATAAATCCTGACAGGAGAGTATTACGTGCAGGGTGACCTTTGTGGACAACAAATGACATTAAATACTCTGCTTGTTAGAATATTTTATCCAGCATGAAACAAAAAGAAAAAACTGGATTTATTTCCACTATCCCTATGGCAAGGCTAGCCACCAGGTAATGTAAATCTTGACTCTAGATTATTGTCACAGTTGAAATGAAAACTGAACCCATGTGCAAAATGGGAAAAAGGGGTTGTGGATGGATGGATGGATGGATTTCCACTATTTCTTTCAAACACACTATCTGATATTTAACCAAAGAAGAAAACAGATTCATTTGGACTTTGCGAAATTCAGCCTTCCAGTGTGTACTCTACAAAATATAAAGTACAACAATGAACTCTACAAAATATGAAGTACAACAAAGAAAAGAATTCCACTTTGTAATATCCTATGCATAGTACATAGGGTAAGTACAGTGGTACAATGAGCAACATTGTCACTTCCCAGGAAGAGCTTCAGTTCTTGGCTATATTACTATTAATTTCAGCTTATGATTATTGATATATATATATATATATATATATATATATATATATATATATATACATATATGTGTGTGTGAGCATCTGCTCTGATCTACAGCACAAATCATTGATCTCACAGTAACCAGTGGAGCTGAGTGAAAATCAGCTGTTTGTATTGCAATCTGCAAGATAGTGCTGGTGCTTTTCAGTGTGGAATATGCCCTTCCCCCACTGTAGTGCAAATTCAGAGTGGGTGTATATAATTAGAAGGGGGTGGGGTGTGAAGGGGGGCTTGATTTGTTTAATTTATTTTTTAATCCTTTGTGAATAATTCTTAAGTGTATTTGATGATGTGCCATTGACAGTTGTGGAATTGATGATTTGTGCTGTCAATCAAAATATAAAACTCCTAAAACCCCTCACAAAATGATTTGATGTGTTAACTCAAGCTATATCATTACAAACTTGACTATGGTAAATAGGAATCCTGTAGACAAAGAATAAGAAAATGTATACCTTATGCAATGTTAAAGTTTTGGGAATAGGTCTATGTGAAAATAAAAATACTTTCTCTGTTTTCCTTTCTAATCAGTCCAACACATAAATATTTCATTCATCAAGAAAGATTCATCCATACTGCTTTTCATTTTGTAGTAACAGTATCGTGTTTATAACCCACTCAGGTTGCACAGGTTTTATATGTGCAAATAGATACTTGCTTTATTTCTAAAAAAAAAAAAGAAAGCCAGTAATGCTGTTAGCAATGAACATGCCTCTTAAAAGTGTTGACTGAGCTGTAAGGATATATCACTTTAATAATTTGGTCTAATTTTCTGTCAGTACTTGTCCATACATATAGAGACATAAACAAAAACATGAAATAACCTTTGTTTGACTTCTAGGGCAAATATGATCTACAACTCACATTGCTAGTTTAATAATTATTTTATAGTATATTCAGATATTTTTTTTCTGACACACAATTGTATTTCTATACATCAGTAATAAACCTACTATGTGCATATTCTGCTGTCTGTTCTGAGTGGTTATCACATTAAACAAAATTACATTCTTTTCCAACAGAGAAGGATGATAACAAACTGAATCTGGAACGTCAGTACTGCAGACTGGTACACATTCTGTAAAAAAGATACAATAATTTACCTTCAAAAAATGTTCTTGAAATATTCTCCATAAAAATTAGAGTATGCATTACTCATAGGAGTGATTTCTATATAATTAGCAATTCATCTTGTCTACAATACGGAAAGTATGCCGCATCATTTGTTTTATTCATCAGCATTTCCGGTTTTAACTTCTGCTCATCCACTCTGTTTCTTATTTCATTTTTTTTTTCTTTCCTTCTTTGCTCATATCTAACCCCCTTCCATTCTTGCTCATAGTATTTAATGGGATTATATGACTTCCATTTTTCAGAATTCATATGATCTAGATCATATGATTGAGTTTACAAAAACATAAAATAAAAAAATATATGTTTTTGAATGGGGAAAATACCCCGACACCACCTGCAACTTAATTATACCAACTCCTAGATTGCACTGCAGTGGGGAAAAGGGTAAATTCCCTGATTCCCACTGTACTGTGATCTACATAGAACTGTTAGAAAGGAGAATTTACCCTTTCCCCCTCTGTAGTGGGATATTGGAGTTGGTATATGCAATTTGCAGGGGGCTTGGTATATACAATTTGTAGGGGGGTTGGGAATGCAGCTACCAACATGGGGGCTGCAGGGTGGGGCTTGTCCCCTTGCAAAAAATGTAGATTTTTTTTTCTATTTCAGGTTTTCAGATACTCAATGATATGGTCTCCACCAAATGAATTTTGAATTTCCGAAAACTAGATGAAATCATATAAACCTGTATTTAAATTATTACAGTTATTACAAAGAAAGGAAACAATTTTATGTTTTAATAACTCTGGCTGAAATGATCGAGTTTTCTTAAATAAAAGCACATTTATTACAACTGGTAGACTGGAAGAGTTAAGATTCAGAGTTGAATGGTTTTACATCTTAAACACACCACCTATTTCACAGGTTTTAATGGAAAATTAATCTAAGAACATTCAAAATTTAATTCAGCTATAGGTACATAAACAAATTCCTTTTCTTTTCACATCACATTAGGTAGGCAGTCATGATGTTTGTCAAAGCTGCTAAACAAAATATGTTGTTCTTAAATAAGAAAACGTTGACATATTTCCTCTTGAATATACGTTATAAAAAAAAAGTTTGTTATTAAATGGTTCATTGTGATGATTTTTCATTTCATTTATGTAAAGCATTATATGAGATAGTCCACATGCTAGATCGAAAAAAAAATACTCTTTATGAATTTTATAAATCAAAAGGAAAATAATATATAAACATATGTGTGTGACATCTTTCTTTACTTACTGAAGAGAACAAATGATGGAAAAACGGAATTGTGGGATCATCAAGAGACTGTTTCTTAAAAACTATATATGTATAATTTGGTATACATTCATTTAGTCATCCGTTACCTTGTCAATGTACCAAATGTCGAAAGCAGTGCAGCAGATTCCCATAATTGCGAACTGGAGATAGTCAAAACACACAATATTCCCCCCTTTTTGACCCATGGTAGTGCTTGTTTAGGTGGTAGAGCAGTCGGAAATGTCACATTCTGTGTTATTTATGACATTCTGACCGTTCGCCACTTTGAAAATCGGCATTCCGGTTCGGAAAATACAACGTTCGGAGATCGTTTCTTTGAGTAAATGAATGTATACCGTATAATTTCACTAAGCTCTTTTTAATCAGTTGAACCATGAAGCCATAGACATTGCTGACATGAGCACCAGAGCACATGCACACAGTAAAGATCAGTATTTCCACCTGTCAGTAAAACATAATGTGTCAAAGCAGTGTGCAGCAAATGAGTAAGACAAGCTTGTCACGCACACATAAAGATAAGCTGAAAATGCAAAGTGTTATTTCTGACTTTTATAGGATACATTATATCACAGTGTATGTGATATTACACCACTGTGTATGCTTCATACTGATATAATCCCAAGAAATGTCACTTTTATATAAGTTAATACAATACTATTATGGCTTGATTATTTAATTTTTATGCATTTGGATATCTGATTTAGTGTTTTGGCAAAGAACAACTTTGAATCTGTATATGGTGTGACATCTGGTTAATATCCCACTGGACTGCCAACAATAAATGTGATGTCCACCACTTAAAACATGGGTCAGTAATTAAGGAGTCTCGATCATCACTACTGACTCCAGTGTGGGAGCGTCAAGGAAAACACCAGAGCACACAGCACACAAGAGTAAAATTCCACAATTTCCCTTAAGAATCCAACAGGAACATGGTCTTATTTCCTGGGACTGGACTATATACCTCTGTTCACCTCAAATGTAATCCCTTAATCCCTTATTATATACTTCAGAGCAATGTGTTCCAGTTTAAGACCTCTGACTTACTCACACTCAAAATAAATTTAAATCTTACACACTCAAAACACTTATGTGAAGCCTAACACAGATTTCCAGCTGTATCCCCTCTCCAATACAAATGTTAATTCTGCCACCAGAGTCAGACAGGTCTACACACACTTCTAAGGGTGATCAATTATTAAAAACTAAATGTCAAAATAAATCATAGCTATGACCAGAAACAGCCAGGCATTTGAGGTGACCTGGGGAGTATTAAACAGGTATAAGCACTCTCTAATCACTAAAGAACACACTGACTGTCCAGCCACAATGTAAAGTAATGAAAAACATTTAATAATAAGTAAAATGATTACAAGAATGTAAATCAATAACTTTAAATAAACACCAAAATTCAATCAACAGAAATATAAAATTAAACTGTTGGACAGAAGTCCATCATCTTAGGAAAACTGTATCTAAATAACTAAACTTTCCTAATCTAACTAATTCATACTGTCCCTGATCTAATCTAAACATAACAGCGAAGCAAAGGCAGGCTTACAATTCTGGTGAATCCTTTTTATTGGAATCTTCTGCACAGCACTGTAACTGACTGCAACTCTGAACTAACTGCTCAGCTTAACAGTCTCAACTGTCTTATTTAAAAAAAAAAATAACAGTCAGCTGTTTGAAAAAGTCCTTTTACCTGTCAATCAGCTGTTCAAATAATCACCTAGCAAACAAGAATATTCTAATGACATCACCTATTGATTAGCTGATTCTCCACAGACAGTTTGTACTTTAGAATCTCCCTCACAAACATGTGCAATTAGAAATGTATCAAAACACTGACAGATTCTTTAAACATTCTGTATAAGCAGGGAGATCCTCAACATTTTAAAAACTTATTTACATTTTCACAATTAGACATGCTGGCATACAGTACAAATTAATCTGAGAATATACACAAATCTCCTGCCAGACACGGTAACACAGATTACAGTGTTTTCATTTTCTTCACATATGGCATAACTGCAAATTCTCAAAATGGGTGTTATCTTGTCTCACAGATGTATATTTTCACAAAAATTAAAACATACTAATCTTCATCAAATAAATCAAGAAAAATAAAGGGAAATTTAATCACGCTAACTGGTGGTGGAGAGAATAAGCCTGTACATACCATCTTTTTCCTGACAAAGTCAATAAGTCCACATTAAGATTTCACATTTGGCAGAAAGTTAATCTGGTAAGGAAGAGATAGTGTGTATCTTTGGAAGTAAACAACAGTGTTTTTTATTCAGAGACAGCTTGCACCTTCTTGGCTTATCTTATTATGTTTCTATTGGTGGATTTCCCATTTTCTGCATGTTGATTGGCCTTATTTAGTTCCTGTAGTCCTATGGGCTGATGCTCTTTTACAGTTTACCATTACGTTACACTAACCATGATTTCAGCTTTATATCTAGCTTTCTTTTTTATATTTAATATTATGCTACACTTGTCGCTTTTAGAGTTTTACACCTTCTTTGTGAACTACTTATTACACTGTTTTTTTTTTTTTTTTGATTGGCCACTAATGACATGTTTGATTTTTTTATTGGCTTTTCTGTAGCTGTACATCTTCTCCTTTGCCTTTTCATCCCCCTCAGTTCCACTTTCCCTAATTTAGCACATTATTTGTTTTTATGGTCTTGATACTCAGTGTATGATTACTGATACCCCACTTTTTGGTTCTCTGTTTTAATTCGCCTTGTGTTAGTTATTGCTAGTTGACTGTGACTCAGTTACCGATTTTTTTCCTTTTTCTTTTTACCTATTGTATCACCAGCTATACTGCCTTGTTTATTCTTGGAATGGGTGAGTTTTACAATGTCGCCTTGAAGTGTTCATTTTATCCTTTTTTGTGACACCCAATGATTCACAGCTTACTTCTTGCTACCACATCACACAGCCCCTTCCTTCCTGATAAACTTTTGCCATACCCAGCTAGTTTGCCATTGACCACTATTCAGTATTGGGATTCCCTTATTTTCTGTTTTACACATGATGATTGGCTCCTTTACATTTTCAGACCATCTAAGGTTTGATTGGCGACTACACTGTGTTTTATTGCTCATTTTCATAGTAGCTCAGTGATAGGAGGTTTAAGTACCTATTGTGTGCTTAGTATGTTTTAATGATTGATTTCACTGTATTTTTTATTCAGATGAAGTTTTAGTACCTAACAAATAACAAAAGAACTCACTCATTGGTTCTTGCCTTCCTGCCTCTTCTTTAATGCTTGCAGTATTTTATCTGCGTTTCTGTGGTTTCTTCTTTTTTAGTTTTTTTTTTTTAAGTATAATTTTAAAAATAATAGGGACATGATACAGATATATATTGTCATATTTTTATCAAGAAAGAGGTCTTCTTTGTTGGAAGTGTAATGGAGCCTGGCTTAAAAGTTATGTAAGTTACGTTATAAGTTTAAAATACATAATATTTAGCATTTTAGATCAATTCCTGTTTGTATTAAAATGTATTGTGTATATTTGCATATATATATATATATATATATATATATATATATATATATATATATATATATATATATACACACATACACACACACATACATATACTATACTATATTCAAATTAGAAACCAGATTTCACCCAAGCTGTTTTAAAAGTGTCATATTAATGAGGTAGTTACATTTTGCTATTTGCATATTGAGACTCAGTCTTTACAAATAATTATGTTTATTAAAGGTAATTCCACTCTTGTGTAGTCAACACTGTTGTGCATGGATCTAGTAACATCATTATTTCAATATGTATATCTGCATGGCTATGGAATGTTTTTATAAAGTTTTCTTTGTTTTGCTGTTGAGTGGTGCACAACGAAATGAACTAGCAAGCCATATTTCAACTGATACTGAGTGGAATTAACCATTATATTAAGTAGAGCTCTAACTTCAGACTGGATATAGCAATCCATTTTATTTTTTTGGAATGCGCTATTCTAGGAATTTATCACTGATAATTAATCTTACCAGTTAGTATACAATAATATTTCATTTTTTTTTATTTTAGTTATATCATTAGGTCCTCATACTTAGCAAGGTGCAATTTAATGTCTTAGGTGTGTCTAATTTATCCCACTTTAATAACTTATTAAACTAAAAAAAAAAAAAAAACTGCTACTAAACCCAAATGAAACACAAGTCATGCTGTTTGGTGCCTCCAAAAGGCTCATGCTCTGAACACCTAATTTAGCATCTAGCAAAACCCACCAGAAACAATGAAATAATTTAAATACCTAAGAGTCTTACTGGACTAAAATGTATAGTTCCAGATTTATATTAGCAAAACCAAAGCTATGTTACATCAGGTCCTTCTACTGGTATAGAAGATTTCTTCCTTATTATTACTGTTAAGTAGAAAAGACAAAGGGAAAGGCATCTTTATGGCCCAAATCAAACCTCCATCTCCCATAACCACAGTAGCAAGAAAGAAAAAATACTGCACTGCAAATAACATCAAATAAAATGTGCCACTTCATATTCTTATGACAAATAACAGAGCACCATTATTCTGACTTCAGAGAAGGAAATTGTCTATTAATTCAGCAAAAAGTGATTTTTTTTTTTAGGAAATCTGTTATTAAAGTATTCTTAGTTAAAACTCCTTCTGCTACATTGCAGGAAGATTTACAATAAGAGAAAGAACCTGTAATCTCAGATCCCAACATAAAAATGTCACATCTGTCCTCACTATTTCCTCCTCTTCCAAACATGCAACAATCACAGCTTCTTCATAGGTTCATAGGTTCATAGGTTGGTAGTAGGCTATCAGCCCTAGGGCCTATACAAGCCTAGCCATAACAATTCCCTGGCTATTTCTTCCCACATTATTTACTTTCCTGGACCCCTGTCTAGCAGGGCGACTGACGTGATCCCTGGGGTGAATTTCCTTTCTCCCATCCAATTGTCAAGGTTCCTCTTGAAGAGGTCCAAAGAGGCACTCTGCTTGACGTGTATGGGCAATCTATTCCAGAGTCTGGGGAGTCTCTGGGTCAGGAACCTATCCCTCCAGCATGTTTTGTTTATTGTGATGACAAGGTTTAGATCCCTGGAGCGTGTAGCTCTGAGGGATTGGGATTTCTTTAAGTGTAGCATGTCCAACAGCTCTGGGTTTGACATGGCCTTGTATGTTAAGCAGAGATCGCCTCTGAGTAGACGATATGCGACAGAGTATAGCTGGAGTTTTTTAAGGCGGTCAGTGTAGGGCATCTGCTTTAGGCCTGTGATTTTTTAGTGAGGTATTTCTGAGGCCTTTCCAGTTGTTGCAGATGTCTTGAGAGGTACATACCAAATGGGGTGTTGTATTCTATAATGGGTCTAATGAGGGATGAGTACAGTGGGACAATGACCTCCTTCTTTCTGGATGAAAAGCCCTTCGTGATGAGGTGTGCCACATAGAAGGATTTCCTGTCTGATGTGGCGATGTGGTTATCGAAGGTGAGACCACTGTCCACCTGTGTCCCTAAGTCTCTTATCACACTTTCTGTGTTTAGTGTACTGCCACCTATATGGTAATTCATGGATACATGTTTTTTCCCAAAGGGGATAACAATACATTTCTTGGCATTGAGCTTGAGCCCATGGCTCTGGCACCAAGCATCTGTTTCTGTAAGGCCCTTTTGTAGAGTATCCACATCATTTGGGGATTCAATAATGGCTTCCAGTTTGCAGTCATCTGCAAACTTTGTTAGCCAGAGTCCCTTAGTGTTGACCTGTACTTCAGAGAAGTAGATGCCAAACAAGAGCGGCCCCAGGACTGAACCCTGAGGTACTCCACATGTCACTTGTCTGGAGCTGGATTTGGAGTCGGCTACTTTTACAGTGTGAGTTCTATCAGTAAGCCATTTAGCAACCCATTGGGTGACATAGGGATTAATGCCCAACTTAGTAAGTTTATCTATGATTCCAGAGTGGGGGATGGTGTCAAAGGCCTTGGCAAGGTCTAGATAGGCTGTGTGGACCACCTTACCTTTGTCCATGGCTCTGGAGACTGATTCAAAGAAGTCAATCAGGTTCAGGAGACAAGATCGGCCTTTCACAAACCCAAACTGGGTGGGGTCCAGTGTTTGAAGATTGCCAATGTCTTTGTTTATAAGTTCCATGATAATACGCTCCATGGCCTTGCAGATAAGGCTTGTCAGACTGACGGGACGGTAGTTTCCGGGATCCAAGGTGGATCCCCCCTTGTGGACTGAGATAACTGTAGCTCTGCACCACTCAGTGGGCACGAAACCTGAGGTGAGGCTATGATTAAACATGACACTTAGCTGAGGTGCCAGTTCATATTGTAGTTCATGTAGTACATAGCCCGGGATGTCATCTGGTCCCATGGATGCTGTATTCTTGGCTTTATAGAGTGCGTTTTGTACCTGTGTGGCCGTTATTACTGGAATTTGGCAATCTTCCGGTATTGAGATGGGCCATTTAGAGGGTGAGAGGGGGGTGAAGTTGGCACTGAATCGATCTGCCAGGATATTGGCAATATCCTTTGGATCAGTATATTTAATGCCATTCTGTTTCAGCTCAGAGCAGATCTGAGCATTGCCATTTAGATTCTTGACATAGTTATAGAATGCTTTGTGGTTGTCTTTGGAATCTTCTTCATACTAAGTCCTAAATTATGGGAATATCTTTCAAAAGGAAAACAAAAAAATTGAGTAAACTACTTCAGTGATCAAATGTTAGCAAACAACTCTTCAGAAAATATTCAGAAACCTAGTATTTTTAAAAAAAATATTACATGATCCTATAACTCCTACTTTCTTAGCTCTAGCTTCAGTATCATACACTGTCTGTTACATCTGTGCACTTACATCCTGAATATATATACTTGTATATATGGTGCATATCTGCATATCAGAAAAAAATATATAAAGCCTCAACTGATGGAGCTCTATTGCTTGATAACTCATCAAAAAAGTAACAAAGGTTAAAAAATTGTTTTTGTAAGATGAACCCCTCCCCCGTACCATCCATAACCCCTGCTAAACATATTGAACATATATATTATGAGCAATTTCACTGATCCCCACTGTACTGCAATCTCAAACAGAAAAAAAGACAATATGTACAATCTGCTGATTTTTCAGTGACACATGCCAACTTTTTTTCCTAGTTGATGAAACAAATCCTTCACCAAAGGAATGCCAACCATACATGCACAGGGTTATTATATACCCTCCACTGTATGTCTTTTTTTTACCTTATTCACTATGAATGTATATTGACTCCGACAAAGTAAACTCCATTATGCTCAACTGTAAATTGTGCTGCTTCTGTACACTCATTGCAAGTTTAATTACCAAATGGATCAGCTCTCTGCCATGATCAACAAATCTAATTAAATCAATTAATGCCTTTTTTAAGTTTTATTGGACTAATAGAGTTGAAATTCAGTTACAATTAATGGTAGGGTGTGGTGATAACTACTGAGGAACTGCTTTTATTTCATTAAGAAAAAATGGGTAATGAATATCTACAGTATATATCCAGTTTAAGAAATACGATCAGTAGTACAAGCTATTCTTCTCCTGTTATAGATTGCCACATGGATTGTTTAACTGATAACACTTTGTGATATTACAATCTAGAATGTTCAGTATAGGGAAAATGACACAATTAATAAGATGAGAACATTTCCTAACAGTTTTTCAGAAACAAGTGGGCCTTTCTTAGTTAGAATATTGACAATGTACTATGAAGTCATACTTTTTAAAAGTTAGAGAAATATTATCAAGTCATACTTTTTGTGAAGTTAGAGAAATATTATCAAACTGCTAAATAGCGTATTGTAAATACATGGTACATTTTAAAGATTTAATTAACCATTTCATAGCTACAACATAAGCTAAACAGCTCATTACTCATCGCAAAGTGTATATCACGCCTTATAAGTTTTTCATTTTGCCTGAATATGTATTTGAGTTCCTTCATTACTTCTGACTCTGCTACGTCAACAGGAAAGCTACAGTAATGAATCAGCAATAGTTCCAGGGAATATTATTGCCATACAGCTTACCCCAGTGTTAATTTAGCATTTTGTTCAGTGTAACTACACTTGTGCACAGATATTTTTGAAGAGGTATTTTTATGCATAATTTCTAAGGGCCTATCATGAGAACTATGTATCTGTATCGAGTTTATGCAATGTTTTACAATAAAAATAGATAAACTAAATAATAAGAAAAATACCATCCATTTACCCATTTACAAAGCAGCAGCACTGGACCCTCTACTGTAGCAAAAAAAAAAAAAAAACAGGAGTGATTTTTTTTTTACTCCTAAGGTCTCCAACATATTCTTTTACCTCAGTAAAGTATTACTATATCACCTGTAATATTAATCTCTATCGGTCCTTTGCTTTGGGAAAATCCATAATGTTTATTACTATTCAAACTTTACTAGTCCTCGGTACCTGATTGTTAGGAATACTTATTAGTATGCTTGACAATTTCACCACCTAGTCTTCATTCTTTTTCCTTAAAGCTGAACAAGCTTCTTAATTTTACATCAGATATCATCACCTGCTTCAGGAAATGCTATCAGAGTATGACACTAGTCTTACTACATCCTTCACCACTGCAATGTTACTATGAAAAACATAACATACACACACCCTTATTTAACCTATTATTATTAGCAGCACCAGATGGTATACATCTTTTCTGATAATAACAGCTACATGATGGCATTATCTTGTTTCATTTGAAATGTACAGCATTTTGTTTTCTGTATTAATTACTTATGATGTGAGATGTACCCACACCTCACTCAGCATCCCATTTGGGACTCTAAGCTGAACGGCAGGTATATAAGCCCTGAGTTTAAGCCATATAATTCCTTATTTATTTAGTTACCATTTCTATTGTCCACCTTAAAAGCACTTACAACTTCTTAAACAACCAAAGATGTTTTGTGAAAAATCATTTCTGCTACATTTTTACTGTCATGCAGTGCAATCACCTTCATTATTATTATTACTCAGTATCATAACTACAGTGCATTTGGCCAAGCTTACCAAAAATGCTGCTGATATTATTCAAGTGCCTGCTTATAGTTAATGCCTTCATGTTTTAGCATTTTGTCATCTACATAACAGTCAGTCCTTTAGCTTAGTTAAACATCTGACCTTAAATGCAATTTCCTCACATGATGGCAGCATTAAGATTTCCTTTAAGAGCATTAGTTGTCTTTCAGAATTCTCCAATCATATGATTTTTTTTATCTGCAATACAGACAATCTGCCAATGCACTATAACCCACGTTCCAGTTGGTAGAACACTACCAAATTTTAGCCGCATTTGCAACAAGACCATTTCCTCTCTTGTGTAGTGCCAAAGGGAACGCATCATTTCTTTCTTTTAATGTCATTTTTATACCTCTGCACTTGCTAAATATACCTTTATATGTCTGTTTGGCATTATTTTCTAAGTTCTCTGTGTATGCTAAGTGGTTCCTGGTATCTCTACTGCATGAACCAAAGGAAAAAATGCACATATAGATAAACGTTTTGCAGCTGTTAGAATCTTGACCAGAATTAATTTATGCAGTCATACATAGAGCATATGATAAACAGAATGATGTACAGTTTGAGACTGAGAGAAATTTGTTACAGTTTTTTGGTATTTTTTTTTTTTTTTTTTTACAAAAAGAAAGTGATTTTGAGAACATGACATTACTTTTATTTGTTTTGTGGACTTGACTATATACATAAAAAGATAAAAAATGCAAAGCTATTTATAAACCTAGCTGGTGATAAAGACTGAAAACTGAAGAAACAAAAATAATACTCTAAGTGAGTGCAATGATGGATTAAAAAAAAAAGCTTGAAGAAAAATTTAAAGTATAGAAATTAAATGATTTTGATGGCTCCCTACAAAAATGTCAGCTCTCCAAATGCCGAATGTAGACACTGATATATAAAAAAAAAAAGACTGAAACTGCAGAAGAAGAGTGAATCCCAAGCATCATTCTTCTCTTTTAAACTTCTTTTTTTGGAGGGGGCACACCCCACACATCTCCGAACATACAAATTATAAATCTGAGATCACCATACTTAAGTCAAAAGGGAATATTCTGGGAAATGGCCATCTCAGACTTAATATATATAAGTTGTTTTTTTCAACAATTCAGTCTCTGTATTTTGGGACATGTTCTAGCAGTTATCAACATTTTAAATGGTTACTAGTTTGGCTTGCTTAATCCAGGCTTCATCAGATAAAGTTAAAAGCTTGTTACATGTAATTAGTGTGTTTGTTGCATTTGACTTGCTAGGCTGATAACCAAAGAAATTTCAAATATCGTGGAGATAATTGAATCATCAAACACAATTCAAAAATGTGTGAAGTAGTTTTCAAGAATTTCTTGGCTACCATGCAGATACATAAGTCTTTTGTAGACTACCCTTCTAAAGTTGAATCTACTTTAACAATTTGCAGTCTATTATTATAATTATTATTATTATTATTAGTAGTAGTAGTAGTAGTAGTAGTAGCAGTAGCTAAACAAAGCTCATTCTGACTTATTTTTAGTGACAATCTTGGCAATGGTCTCAGACCAAAACACTTAAAAGATTTTGGGACTCCTTGGATGGAAAGATCAACTCATTCTCATGCATTCTTAGTATCAATGCTGACAATGGTTTCACAGCAAAATTGTTGTGTGTTTATGGTAGCTCCTGGTAGGTAAGAAGAATCATAGAGTTATCCTAAAATATCTTCTTAAACATCTGTGTATAAATCCTCATTTAATGTTAACAATAACATCATTTATTGCTATCACATAGCATTGTAATTCATCATTTAACACATGCTGAAACACAGTGCGTGCATCTAAAACATGTATAATTATTAAATCGTTAGTTCAGGAAATATAAGATAATTGTTTTGGAAGTCTGCTTCTGCTTATTCAAAGATACACTTTATAGCTTGTCTTATGATGTTGTTTATTATGTATGGTATGCAGTATTTGACCCACAATTCAGCACTGACATCATATTCATACTCATCAGGTTAATGTGTTTGGTGTTTAGCCCATCTAGGTGTACTCCATGTACAATGTAATATACACTTTTAAAAATAATTTTCTTATGTAATGTGATATGCTAGAATTTTAAATCAAAAAGAAAAGTGATGGCACATTTAGCATAGTTTTACTTTATGTATTTATTTTTCCATAAACCTATCATTTTAGCATTCTTTTATTAAAAAATGTTGTCCATAAACAGGCATATCTCAGGTAAGGGGGCTTCCACATATCAGAGTGAGATTACAATTTGGAATATGCCAATGTGCCAAATTACTTGCCAATCATGGCAAGCAAATTTCTATTGTCACATTGTAATGAGAGTAGACAAGCAAAATTTGAAAGGCTTAAGGATAACTCTGGATACTGGAAAGATGACATCAGAATTTCTATGAGAGTAATAATAGATATAATAAACACCTAGTCATTCACCATCATCATCAATATTGGGTTAAAACATGATCCTTTGTGTAAGTATTTCTGTTGTTTGCACAATGATTTACTAGTAAGCATTTAACATAAATGTAAAAGAATAGAGCATTTCAATTTTCCAAAAATCAGGAAACAGCTAAGGCACATATTATTATATTCCATTGCACTAGCAGATATTTTAAAAAAAGTCTTAGTTCCTGGAGAGATAAATAATGTGCCTATCCACAAATATAGACTAGAATATGATCCATCTGCCCGTTACTTTTGCATTGTTTAATTAAGCCTTTTTTAAACATTTTTAGTGAATTATTACTTGTGACATAGGCACATTTACATTTATATAAAAGTAATCAAACTGTATTAACAATTTCTGTTTACAAACATTACACTTCACATATATTGCTATGTATCATATAACCTAAGCAACGTTACATAAATTATTCAATTTGTGCCTTTCTTTTAAACAAGAAACATCTTTATTAAGCCATCACTTATGACATAAACAATCATACATCTGCACAAATGAAAGCAAACCACACTGACACAATCCCGGCTGCAAGCATGCTACATCACAAACCACACTGATACATTTCCAGTTGCAAACACTATACATCACTGATAATCTACCCAATTATTTTCAGTCAAACATTACATAGCTCATTTAAGTCCTGCTTTCTTTTAAACCTCTTTGTATGTATTGTTCCCACAAATCCCATTTTTCCTATGTAGTTTGCTCCTACCCTTTTCTAAAGATCTCAATTCCAGTTGTTTTATCTCTTTTACTATATTGACTACTTCAAATATAGCTGGTTTAGATTTTGATTTCTATTTTCTAGTAATTGCTTTTTTGGCAGACACCATAATTAGACACAGCAAGGTCTTACAATGTCTAAGCAATTCCAATTCTGTATTAAAGCTCAGAAAAATCATCTCACTCATCACACAAATCTGCCCACACTGCATCTCTGACAGTGCATCCTGCAGGAAATCACTAAAGTCCGCCAACTCACCACACTCTCAGAAAATATGTCCCCAATTACCTCTTTCTTCCCTGTCATGTACAACCTACCTGGAAAATGTTAATGTTTCCTTCATTTTTACTGAATCATGAGAAAGACAGCAAGCAATTTGGTTCCTACGAAGTCATTCAGTGAAAGATGTTATATTTATGCTGAACATGAAGGAATTGCTTGGCACTACTAGTTCTGATTCAAATAAATTAACATGGCTTCACAAACAATAAGCAGGATAAAGAAGCTGACAAGTTACCTCCCTCACCAGTGTGGCAGTACTGTATATCTAATTAAACCAAAGTCTGATCTGGTGATCTAGTATCAATATGGTAGGAGTAGGTGATCTGCCGCTATTCAAAAGGCTAGGCACTTTAATAAACATGCAGCATAAAATTGAGTCACTATTGCCTGGAAAAGTTTATTTCTAGTATAGAATTCCAGTGAAGATATCTGACAGGATGAGCTCATCCAAGACCTTCTACTGTAGGCTGAGCTGGTAAAAACCAGGAATTAAATCCACATAGAAGTTAGAAAAATAAATAAAAAGCACGTTTATAATATACGTTCCCATGAGTTCACATCTGCTTGTTTTATACAACAGAATCATGAAATAATACTAATGGTATTTTCTATATATTAAAGTTGTCATTTATGTATATCCTAACACCAAGGCAGACAAAAGCATAGATGAAAAATCCAACCTTACAATGCTTTTATCACTTAATTATTAAATAAAAAATATCACTGTGCAACATTGTATAACTTTACTTTTGTAATTAAGGACATAATACTAATAACTTTATTTTAGATGTGACCGTATAATTAAAGGTGCTTTTTCTGAGAAATAACTACTTTCATTGTAACCATTCCCCTACAGCAACTGGGCAACAAGCCAGAAGTAGAATAGAAATAAAAGATATATATAAAAACAACAGCATCAAAACTTAATAAAAGTTCTGAGATCCTCTTCAAACTTAGCACTAGGAATACATAATAAATGTCATGGTCCAGACCATCAGCAAGCAACGCCTTATTGATGCCTACAGAAGGGATTGTTTCTGTACCAATATTTCTTTGGATTATTTCTCAGTCTGAGCTGCCTGTCTACCACCATTATTTCCCTAGTCTTTGATAATCAGTACTAAGGACAAGGTTGAAATTAACATCCATAATTTATATTCAGGCATCAGTTGCCTTCTCCAGATTTAATTAAGAAACATCTTAGAAAATTAAATTACAATGAAGCCTTAACAATATACCATTCCTTGTAAAAGCATATCATGCTGATTTTTTTCTGTTTTGCTTCCATTACTATAGAATCTGCAGTGTCCAATGCATTCAATTCTGGGTCTTTTTCTCACCTGTAAATATTCTTTTTTACATTATTACAAAATGCTCTAAAATGTGTTCACTTTTTGTTATATACAATCATTTATCATAACCTAATACAAGATTAATTAAATGTCACAGTCTTCCCAACACCTCTGCTAATAGTTGTTCTGTATAGGGCTTTGCATTTTTTTTTCTTTAGACAAACTTATTGCATGCTATAATGACGAGAGGGATGAAAGTTTTTAGGTTTTTACTGATGCTGCATTTGAATGTTGATAGCTAGATATATGCATGAACTGAATTTCCATGTTTCAACTAATGTATGCCTGACACAGAAATTGACATACAATATAATTATATTTGCAATGAGACGGACTAAGGAAGTAACTGTAGGTAAAGAAAATGTCCAAAGAGGCATTGCTAGACTTGTTGAAAGCAAATGAGAGTTCACAAGAAAGCTGATTTGGGGAGTTTTGTGACAGTTTGAAGTCACAGATACTTAAGAAAAAATTATTTGGGCTATGTACAGGGACCACTGATAAAACATACAGACTATAACGTGTTTGGACTCAAAGATGTGCTTCTAGTGAGAGTGGCTGTGTATTAAGGCTCGGCTCTGAGTCCACTATTGTTTATACTGATGGACTGTATCATAAACTAAGTCAGAGGGGAATGATTAGTTAACGTACTGTATATTGATAATGTGGCATTACAGGCAGATTCTAAAGAAGAGCTTAAACTCAGTGAATGATACTGGACTGAAATACAAAACCAAAGTTACATGGAACGAAGCTGAGTAAAGACAAAACAGTGTGCATGGTAGCAAATGGAGAAATTAGAAAAAGCTTAACACTGAGTAATAAGAAAAAACAATGGAACACATTAACAGCTTCATATATCTTCAGGTATAGTTAAAGAGAAGAGAATTGTTAATGAGAAGGTCAAAGCTAGAATCAGAGGTACTATAGTCAGGTGGCAGAAATTGTCAGGCATAACACATTATAGAATAATTTCAAAGAAGTTGAAAAATAACATGTACAAAACATTGGAGTAAATGGTGCTTCTCTATGTTACAGAAACCTGACTTGTAAAGGCAGAGCAGCTGATGAAGCTTGAGGTGATTGAGATAAAGTACCTGAGAAGTACAGTGGGATGTAAATGTGTGACAGTGGAGCAATGATGACATCAGAGCAGAAGCCAAAGTAGTCTAGTGGCAGAGAAGAACAAGAAAACTAAACAGATTACAGTGGTTTGGTCACATATTCAGGAAAGTAGATGACAATTTTATAAAACAGATATGGGATAAATGAGAAAAAGGGAAGAAGAGCTGATAACATCCAACCAAGAGACACAAGTATTGCACAGGAAAAGGCCTAAGGCAGGGGAACATGACTGTCAAAGAAGGTAGATGAATGTCTCTTTGAATTAACAGAAGTGGTGACAGTTTATACAATATTTTAACTCAATATAAACATGGTAAAGAGTGATGATGATTATGGTGTTGATGATGACTAACAAACAGAAATACATAAAACTTTTAGTGATAGAATGCATTTTAGATTTGAAGGTGCAATGGTAACATGGGCATTTACTGGATATATAAGAAAAAAAAAACAGTACTGATAAAACTCATACAATGTGCAAATTACTATACTATTAAAAAAAGTTTAGGCTTAATTAACAGAACAAAATATTTTGTTTATGTTTTGATGAACTTCAGTAAAAGAATGGAACATGTTAATTTATGTGCATCCAGGGGACCAGGCATTAACAAAATAAACATGATTTTTTAAGTTATCTGATACTGTCCATTGAAAGCCAAATCCACATTGAGAATGTTCAGTAACAATTTTAAATGGTATTAATATAATGTATTCATGCCTGCTGCAGTTACTAAATCAAGATGCAGAATGATGGATTTATGCATTACATTCCTACAGTATGCTGCAATTATGTAAGACATTTGTCTAGGATATATAGCAAAACTAGACAAAAGCTATACAAAAGTGTCATCATTTATAGTAATTTTCAATTATGAGTGCATCAGATATTGATGACTATGAATAAGACTGATTAAACACATTCCAGGTAACAGTGATATAATAGATGATTAAGCCAGTAGACTTAAAGGGGAGGATGTAAGCAAAATATATGAATGTATTCTGGGACTTTTTAAGCTATGGCTGAGTAAACTTCCCAGGTTGGCAAGTTTCTTTCTTTTTTATGAGTTATTATACATACTTTTTTGGGAAGGTACAAGATATTGGCAAAATCATTATTTTATATTATATGTGATGTGCACCAGTCTCTTCTAAGTAGTTTGATGTACATATTTTAATGTTGCAAATTAGAAGGCATGTTGAGATACACTAACTCTGATAATGTTTGAACATGTAACTGAATGTACTGTCCATGAATTATTTCTCCTGATACTCCAAGTACTGTAGAAATGCAGCTATGAGTCAGTTTATTTTATGGTGGATGAACAACGGTGCACATATATTGTAGAAAGGAAAATTAAAGCTCATGTTTTCTTACTATGAGTTTGTAGGGACTGCTGGGATTGTGTCAGAATTGTTTGTATTGTTTAGAAGGACATATACTCTGGGGATAAGAAAATTAATTAGACATTCTTTTCTAGATTTCAGTGTAAGGTGGATAGAGATACTACAAGAATTATTCCATTTTACTTTAGGAAGTCTTAATTTGAATTGAGACTTTATGTGATATATATTATATATCACTGCCCATTTTTCAATCCCTATTTCTCTGCCATCTGTCTAACTTTCATTTTAGCTTTATTTCTATCTCACTTTACTATCTTCCAACTGCAATATCTATTAGGCATTCTTCTGTGATGCCAGTTTCAGTTAGTTATTTTATATTTTAATAGGTAACTTTTATAACTTTTTATAGCCTGTTTAGCTATTATGTATTTTTTTTTTATTCTGCCTTACAACAATGTACACTCTGCATTGTTGTTATATATTCTATGTTTTCCCATAAATATTTATATTGTTTAAACTTTTTACCTAGGTCTTCTTTGAAAATGAGCTGACTTTGGACCAGTTGGACTTAAATGAAATATATTTATATTTATATTTATATTTATATGGATATGCTCACTTAAACCAAAGTACCCAAATGATGACCTCACTAACACAACTCTATAAGCAGGTGCTAGGAATACCACCACAAAATACAACAAAGTGAAAACATAATTTTTGCTGGGGGGAATCCCCTTGCACCCCCGGACAAACTTCTAATTACATTTATCAACTCTGGAATTGCATAATCACTGGGGGAAGGGCATGTTCCCCAACTCCAGAGACTGACAATTATGCAACACCAGTTGACCATCTAATTTGCTGACCAAAATGACAAATGACATTGACCAAACAAATGTTGATAATTGTCAGTTTTGAGCAATTAAACTGTTCTCATATATAGATAGATAGAGTCTGTATATAGAACAAAAATTAGTCATGGGTTCAGTAGTAGACTTTTAGGCTCTCTTTATTACAAATAAGAATGTTTATGGTCACAGCTAGAGTTAGAGTTATATCACATGAGTAAAGTGGTGGATGGGGACAATGAGGAGTAGGGCTACAGTAAGGGATAGCATATATGATTAAGGTGGGCAGGAGGGCTTTACTGCCCCTACTTCTGCTTCTAAGCCTGATTGATACTGTGAGATTATTAGATATTCTTATCTGTACTAGCATGACTGGCTGAAGTTTTGTAAATAACTGTAAATAATTGTAAATTAGCAAAAAACAACCAATGCTTCACAACATCAACGTCATTTTAATAAAATAAATTACCCCAAAGAGCAGCAAAAAACAACCAATGCTTCACAATGTGGAAGTCATTTTAATAAAATAAATTACACCAAATAGCAGCAAAAAACAATAATTGTAAATTACCCTGTGTTATATATGGCAACATGGCTAGCTATAATTTTGTAAATAAGTTTTTGTTTTGATTATCTCTCTGATTTATGCAAGATGTTTGAATGACAAAAAGTGTTCTCTGGCTGACCAAATGTACATGTTTCATTTTAAAGAGGATTCTGAATGTAGGTTATGCCAGAATCAGATGACCTAGATGTGATGTCATTGTGTGCCAGAGCTGGAAGAATAGAATCCTCACTGCAGTTGTTTGTTTACTTTTTAAAGTCTGAGATGAAAGAGTAGAATTCTCATAGCAGCTTCCTGATACTTTTTAAAAAAATCTGCTATAAAAGCAGGTTCTGAGTCAACTGTTCAGTTATCATTTAATTTGTTTTCCAGAGCTGTTCATCAGTAGTAGTCCAGTTGTTTCCAGAGTAGTTGTTCAAGTTGCTGAGGATAGACAACAGCCTGGAGTGTGGGCATAATTCTTCATCTTGCTTGCAGAAGTAAGAGCATAATTTTGCCTTGCTGAGTTATTTAGATTAGATAAGGACAGTTGATCTTCGGATAGTCAGGGAACTACAGCTAGTTAGTTATAGGTTTACTAAAATCAGTGTAAAATCTATCCTACAGTGTTGTTTTCCTATTTCCTGTGTGTGAAACTTTGTTGTTTATTGGAATCAGTTATTCAGTATTTACAAGTTTTAAATCCTTTTGTTTTTTATTATAGCAATAACCCATGCCTGGGTGTGGGTAATGCGGGATTTACCCACGGTTGGCGTGGTTTGGTCCAGAGGGCGAAGCCCGAGGGACCAAACAAAGACAACCATGGGTAAATCCCACATTACCCACACCCAGAAGTGGGTTATTGCTATTATACTATGACATTATTTAAGAAAAAAAAAAAATACTTTTCTTAAATAATGGCATTGTAGAATGCCTCTTTGCTGCCCTTCCGCAGCTGTCTGGTATCCGCGGCAGTTCTGATGTACTGCGCATGCCTATGCAGTATATCAGAGCTGTGGCCAAAAGCAACGGAGAAAGCAAGTTCTCCATTGCTTTTTACTGTTTCGCTATGTTAAATGGGTTTAACATAGTGAGACAGCTTTAAAATAAGCAACGGAGATTTTTTTATCCCTGCTTTCAGTGACACTCCCTTACTGGAGACAGTGGTGAGCAATGAGACTCCTTAGTTACTGCTCTGGGGTAAAGAAGGCTCAGTTATACTGGGACTTCAGGTGATGAATCCTCCTGAGCTACAGAGGTGGAATTTGGTCAGACTCAGGATTCCCCCGTACCTAAGAAACATAATACTAACCACCCTTTAGCAGTAGAGAGGGCAGAAAACATAGGAAATACAGACAATATGACAAGCTTGCTCAAGGTATTGTTCCCTCGGTAACTGATAAATGTAATGTACACAGGGGCAGCTCGTGGCATCGGGCTGCCGGACTGCAGCCTCCTCAGCTAGGCAGCTGAGTAGTTTATTTTGTTTTTTTTTTATGTAAAAAAAAAATCTGTTTTTGTACTTTAAATTTCGAGTCCGCGACTCAAAATTACGTGCATGCGCATTGCGCGCTTCAATCGCAACAGCGTTTTTTTTTTTTCTAAATTCTTGCTGCAATGTTTTCATTGCAGCCCGGAGGAGCAAAGAAGGCATCATTGTGATGCCCAGAACTTCCCAGAAGTCTATGCGGTTGAGACACAAACCGCATAGATATGGAAGGGGCTTGGACTGCGACGTCCGCAGGCACGTCATGACGTGCTTGCTGGGCAAATGCTGCTGATTGGTTGTCGCTCTCTTCCCGGGCTTTATGTGCTGGGAAAAGAGCGAGAATCAGTCAGCAGTTGTTAGCTTCGGAATCGAGCTTCAGTTTTCCTTGCTTGCTTTGTTGTGGTCGTGGTGGATTGTTTCGTTTTGTGATTATTTTACTTTTTTTTTTTTGAATTTTTATTTGTTTTGTTTCTGATTTGGAATCAGTTTTTGGGTGGATTTTGACAGCGCCTGACCTGTAGAAGAACAGAAGAACAAGAAGAAAAAAGAAGAAGAAAGAAGAAGAAAAGTACAGAGTGAAGAAGGTGCAGAATTAAGTAAGTAACACAACTATTATGTAAATAGTGATTACAGGCAGCTATGATTTGCATTTATGTTCTGGCATCTGGTGACCTCTGCTTTGGAGAATGAATGTTGATTTGGACACAAGTGAGAGACAGCAATGTCAGCTATTGCACCCCAGTATCATCTATGTGATGGCATGCTACTATAAATTAACATAGTATTCCTTAGCATGTTTTTATATTAATTTGAAGAAAAAGACAGGAAGTCCCTCCTGCTGCTGGTTTGCAAGTATCTCATGGCAAAATAACACTTGTAGTATTTAACATTATGTATTTTCCTCACCTTATCTTATAACTAGAACATGCATCATTTTCTTGCTAATATAGATACTAGAGGTTACTGTAAACTGTGTTAATTAATGTAAAATATTTTTAGAAGAGAAAAAAATTACACTGCTGTCAAAGGATGAAAAGAAAACAATTTTTTTTAAATCGTACTTTTTCTGAAATCTAAGCTATTTAAAATAATGTATTTATGGGCATACCTCTTTTATATTCAGGAGACAAGGAGTAAAATGATTAGATATCTTAGTAGCATGAGACAGAGAAAGAAACTGTCTGCATGAGAAAGAGCTAAAAAAAAGCTAGATTAGAAAGAAGAAAATGTAGGTACACCATGATAGCCAAAGGGTAGTAACTAATGGAAGTCTATTGTTTAAGTTTAAAAAGAATACTTGGTAAGAAACTACTGAGAATAATGGAGAAGTTAAGTATAGGTAGTTGGAGTAGGAGGAGGTGTTAGAGGAATTGGTGAAAGGAGATGTTACAGAGCTATATGTGGACTTAGTGGAGAAATTGCAAAGAGATGGGGTTCAGATTGCAGGAGATATATAACAGAATGCAAAAACAAGTTACAGTTTTCAGTAGTTAATAAAGTAGAATGGAATGGAAAGGTTTGTTCATTGTTCAAGAAGGCTATTAATATATCAGTGAAGAATAGATTAAACAAAGATGGATATGAATGGGAGATGGAACACGTTGAAAGGGAAACACAGCTGCTGGTCTACTAAGAAGGGGACATAAGATATATAGAGAGATTTAGGAGAGAAAAAAGTGGGGAAGGCACTGGAATACCTCAAGGAGGATGGAAGTCAGGAACTAGGACATACTGTGAGGATGAATTTAGGACTGTTGCTTGAAAGATGGGTCAGTGACTGAAGTGTTTTGAGTTGTTCTATGATTTATATATTGTTATTGAACAGATGTAATATTACCCAGTACAAATAAAAACAATGGAGGATAAGGATAGAGTAGGTAGTTTTAGCTAATGGGAAAGAGGAGGTGGTTAAATTGCTTATTTTATGGGAATATAACCAGTTGAAATATATATGGGAGGAGATTTTGAAATTATGGAAAGCACATATAAGAATGTTGGAATTGTGCTTGCCTGGGATCACCTGGGAAAATGTTATACAGAATGTGGATAAAAACTGGAATAGCTACTGCTGGCAGGAAGGAGTTTAAAGGCATACTGATGCAATGGAGAAAACAGGATACAGGACAGAAGTCATGAACATCTTAGGAAATGGATGACGGGATTATTATGGGGAGTGGAAGAAGAAACAATAAAGGTAACAACTGGCAGCAATGAAAGGGTTTATAAGTTCTGCATTTAAAAGATCAGGGAGGTCAGAGGTGTCAGGGTATCAGAGGTAGATGAGGGAGTATAACTGTAGACTATGTAAATATTGGTAATGTGTAGGGAAAGTTGTGAGTGTCCCAACTCCCTCTGTACAACAGAAAGCTCAAGGAGGAAGGGTAATTGCAACTTTGGGTTAATATAGAACATTAAAAAGGATTCAGGTAGCACCAAATCTAAGGGGTGATTGGGAATAAGAGAACAATGGGGAGGAACAGAGAAGATTTTTCAGAACAAGATACAGGGGAGAATAACTGGGGAAAGAAGGAAAAACATAACAGCAGTTCTGCTATTAGCCTGGCTAAAGGCAGATAGCTTGTTAGAATGTGCTGGGTACTGGCACAATGTAAGGTGGAAAGACAAAAGGGATAAATAGCATGGCTAGGCAGATGAAGATGAAATGCAAGGATCAAGCTGGTTAACCAGAGATTGTTTTATTTTGGTGTAAGAATTCTACTGTACTATTTGCTTCTAGATACTTATAGAACTTCATTTTTAGGTACATGGATGTTTGTTTTCAGTGAATATGTTCATGGATGTAGGGAAGAATATCAAGTAATATCATGTAAGGGGCAGAATGTGATACATAATGGTAAGTTTTTCTCCCAGGATAAATGTGATGGTATAAAATAAAAAGCATATAAAAATATATGTGTGTGTGTGTGTGTGTGTGTGTGTGTGTGTGTGTGTGTGTGTGTGTGTGTAAAATGCCCCAGGTGCTACATGGTGGCAGGTAGAGAATAAGGCTTGAATCCTGTACCCAGATGGCAAGAGCCTGAATTCCCTACTCACCACCATTTGTAAAAATGTTGCAGATTTATCCCTCATACTTGTTCTGTTCCTCATAAAATCTGTAGTTTCTGTATTTTTGTGCCCTTGAAATGCCAGTAGTGCATTGGTGCAGTGGCAGCATTGTTACCTGACAACTACATGTTCTCTGGTTTGATTCTTGGCTGGGGTGCCTTACTTTCTGTGTGGAGTCTGTATGCCCTCCCTGTTTTTGTTTCCTCTACTGTCCTCCCATCTTACAAAGACATGTGTCTGTCTGGAGTGTTTCTCCCTGGGCCTCTGCTAAAAAATAGCTTTTGTTCCAAGTCAGACTTTCCTGGTTAACAAATGTTAAAAATGACACGCATTTGAATATCAGACTTCATATTCTTCAGAAAGTGCATGGTAACACAAAAGCTTTTATTCTAGCAATTTTCTAAGTGTATAAGATGGATATTTGAAATTTGTCCCTATTTCTGGGACTGTATTCCCCCATTATTGGCTTCATCCAGGTTTAGAGCTAAGGTTGAGAGCTATGGTAAGAATAGAATCCACTGAAAATGTTTGGGGGCTATATTCCCCCGTTACTGGCTTTGTCTGGGATTTTTTTGCTAAGAGGTTGAGAGCTATGGTGAGAACTGAATGTTTGAGGGCTGTATTCACCCATTATTGGCTTTGTTCAGGTGTTTTGTGCTAAGAGGTTGACAGCTGTGCTATGGTGAGAACTGAATTCACTAAATGGTAGCCATTTAAATTTCCGTCTTCCTGTTTCACAAAATAGCTGATTTGGCATAGTGGTATGTTGCTCTGACTGTTTTGCACAGGGTCCTGGGTTTAAGGCTTGGCAGTGAAATGTATGGTGGTAACACATCATTTTATTCCAGCAACTTTCCAACATTATACAAGTAATATTTAAAATTTGTCCCTGGTTTTTGGGTGTTGGTCCCCCTCCCCACAATAAACTTTGGCTTTTTCCAGATTTCTTTGTGCTGCAAAGTTCAGAGATACAACTGAGTAATTAGATTTTACAAGGAGCTGAGAGCTGCAGAGGAGCAAAAGTTTAGTACTGCTTATGCTGAATCTGCTTGCATTATTAATAGCACAACAGGTAGTATGTTTGCTTTTGATGCAGAAGGTTGTGGGTTCTACTCCCACTGTAGATAGATGCATTGCTGATACTGTACTGTATTGCAAAAGGGGTGGATGCTGCACTCCTTTTTGGCGAAGATACCTAGTAACTATGAACCTGTTATCAGTTTGCCATCCATTCCCTATTGCACTATACCTCTCAACTGTCCAGATTTTTGTAGAATGAATAGATTTTTGCTTCTTATTTTTAGTTTGTTCCTCATAAAATTTGTGGTTTTCTGTCAAATCCATTTAGGAATGAAGTGACTAAATAATGACAGACACTGAGTTTCAGACTTCATAACCTTCAGAAAAATGCATGTTGTTTTTTTACAGCAAGCAGGTTTTTTACAGCAAGATCTGTTATTCGATCAACTGTCTCAGTTTATACAAGAGCAATTTTTAGTACTGTTTATATGTTCCCCCCATATATTTGGCCTTGTCCAGATTTCCTGCATTAACAGGTTGAGAGGTACATGCAAACAAATTGCTTCATAGAATTAGGTATATCCAAACCTTTCAAATGTTCCCAATTTTGGCTCAAAATGTTGCTCTTCCCCCTAATAATTTTGCCTCTGCAAAATGGCAATTTTGGAAGAAAACATGGAGAGTTTACAATTAATAAATAACTGTAATAATCAGTTATAAATTACTTTTATTTCAAAAATGCATGTAGATTCTTTTATTTTGTCAGCTGCTCAAGTTTGCAGTACTAATATTAAAAAGTGTCCCTTCTTTGACAGGTTCCCAGCTGTATTGTGTGGCTAATTTATATTTTTGATTTTGAATCACATTTTTGGTCCATTATTCATAAAATTTGTGTTTTTTTTTGGCAAATTAGTGGCAAATCATTAAAAACTGAAGTTAGAAAATAATGACAGACATTTCAGTTTCAGATTTCATACCTTTCAGAAAATTCATACTAATGCAAGACCTACTATTCTATTATCTTTCTAAGTTTATAAGAGCAATATTTAAAAATTGTCCTTATTTTTGGACCTTTGTCCCACTTCTATGTATGGCTTTGTCCAGATTTCTTGCTCTGAGGTTGAGAGGTATGACAAATGTGTCAGGGCCATCGCAGTTAGCCAGAGACATTTCAAATTGTGACATACTTGTTGCACCCACTCACCCATGTATGACTCTGGATGTGTCCAAGCAAGGCAAGGAGCAGTCATGCAGTGTAAATGTGCAGAATATTCCCCCCCATCCAAGGTAGACACAAGTACTACAATGGCTTTTCATCTGTCCTTGATTTTGCAGAATGTTCTGGTTTCTGTCATATTTTTATACTGTTGATTTATGCACTGCCAGTCATGAGTGGACAGGTGATCTGCTGTGGTGACCCCCTAACCGGGAAAAGCCAAAAGAAGAAGAAGAAGAATTATTCAGAAAGTGCCTGTTGTCTGTGTTTAAGTAGCAGTGCTTTAATGTCCATCTGGTAAGCTTGTCTGAGATTGTAAGATGTAAGTACGTTTTAATAAACATACTGTTAAAGAATTGCCAACATTGAAAGCCTTTCTGTTGCTGCCATGCAGAGAATACTTACATAACTAGATAACATATAGGCCTTGGGTATTGAAATGCATATGACAGTATTTGTAATAAAGGACAGGATTACATTATTTTAAGAGCTCATTACAGGCTTTACCTGCAAACTAGACGGAATGCCAGTCTATCATGTGTGGTCCATATCCTTTGCAGTAATCCTTTAAGCAATGTATGTTCAGCTTGTTTCCTGTTTGCTTTTCATTTTTTACTTTGATCATGTTTTCCCCATAAAACAAGTAGATAGTTGTTGTCAGGCAGCAGGTCTTTTTTGGATAAGAAACATTTTTACAAGTGGGGGGTATCACAGAGATTGCTACTTTCAGCATGTTACTTGTTACTTTAATAAAGCTGAATATAAATTATAATTAGAACTGGAGTACAAAGAGAAGTGGTTTGAGTTGACCGCTGCTTGTTTTTCTTATACTTGATTTTGAATAGCATTCCAGTAATGTATTTAAAAAGTAATTAATTTTTTCATGCCTCACAACCTTTTTGTTTCCATCTAGATATTAAGTAAGCTGTCATGCAGCCAATGGATTGAAATATCTTTTTCTTCTACACTTCATTTTGTCTTGATTGAACTCTCATAATGATGGTTTGGCTCTCAGGGCAGAGTATGAGTATTTAATTAAAGTTATAGTTTTTGTAGTTTTTGAGCTTAGCCCCTCCCCTTTCGAGTTGGCCACATCCATTCTCATTGACCCCACCCATTCAGCTGTCTCCTGCAGCCCCCTTTGATTTGAAGTCACCAGCTGCCACTGAATGTACATAACAACTCTTTTGTTACATTGACTGATACTCAGTTACATCTTCTTAATAAAGGTCTCAATTATGTTCCTGTTTTTTTTTTGTGGGGGAAGATACCTTTGCTAATGATGTATTTGCATTTTGCCGCTTACTTAACCTAAGATTACATTTTGGTTCTCATGATAGGTCTCAAAGATCTACTGAGTTCAAGTTTCATAAATCCAACTGTATGCCCCCCATGAACAAACATTTTTCCATTTTTCAGGATTGTGTGCTTAAAGATATGCATTTCAAGATGGGTGAATCAAATATTCTGCCACATAATTTATCTCAGTTGGAACAACAGGAACTTACTAATTTACGGAACAACAAATATGTTGTTATCCTTCCAGCCGACAAGGGTGGGGCAGTGTTTGTTATGGATTGGGCTGCTTATTATGCTGAGGGCCAGAAACAACTATTAGATTTCAAATTTTATATGAATATGTCCATGGACCCTACTACCAGATTCAAAACAGAGATTGATCAGTTTTTGCAGAATGCTGTGGAGGAAGCCATTATTACTGATTCTGATTTGTACCATCTAACGGTCGAGGATCCTAAACATCTATATCTATATTTGTTACCTAAGATTCACAAACATTTTTCAAATCCACCAGGTAGGCCCATTGTTTTGGGTTGTGATTCCCTCACTGAACCTCTGTCTTTTTGACACAGTATTTACAACCTTTATTGAAATTTGTAGCACTGATTGGCTCATTTATTTGGTGACTTGTTTGTGTTCTGCTTTTTACGTGGGTCAGACATCACGCCCACTTCACATACACATGTTAGAACACTTTAGTGATATTCATAATCAGAGGCTCTCTAGTGTTCTGTACAGACATATCATTAAATATAATGCTGCTGCATTTAGATTTATGGTCATTGATAAAATTTAGGGTGACAGGACAAATAAATTGGGTTGGCATACTATGTTGAATCACAAGGAGAGAAGTTGGATTATCAAATTAAGTGGATTATTTCCCCCAGGTCTTAATGACCATTTATGATTAGCCAATGGGATTGTGTTTAGTTTGTGCTTTTTTCCATTCACGTAGCTCATGTATGCATTTATTGTATTGCTGTCACTGAGGAAGGCAGTTTTTGCCAAAACCGGTCTGATTTTTTGGATGTAGTGCTTTGCATTTCACCTTACTGGTGTTGCCACATAATAACTATATAATTTCCATTCATTGCTGCTGGCCTGCTTTTTCTTCTTTAATCATCACAGATGCTATACATTATGTTGCTAAAACCTTTCCCCTAACAGTACCACTAATCAAGATAAAAAGGATACAGAAAACACACATCACAAAACAGACACAATACTAAATCTATCCCCTTACTTTTCCCTAACTAACTAATGAAAACTTGCACATACACATTACCTACTGCAATGCAGTCTTGCACATTTTCACAGCCACCACCATTTCACTCATTCATTTTTGTGGAAATAAAACTCATATACTATATGAATCTTCAGTTTAACCAAACATAGTTCACACAAACATGTGGTCACGTATTTATGCTATGTCATAGTTTTACTCTCATAAAATCTTGTTGACCAGCTGAGTTGTCAATGAAATAAATAGCAACCACATATACTTTTTCACATACAAACACACACACACACACACACACACACACACACACACACACACACACACACACACACACACACACACACACACACACACACACACACGTCAGACTCCAGCTTGTTTTAGCAGCAGTGCCTATTGTCATCATTTTATTGATGTGATTTTACAGAGCATATAACAGACATTTTATACTGATTCATAAGGGGAACAATACAATATTACAATATATGCTCATTTCCTTTGTGCAAACTCTATGACAAACTATATTGTAGCTCTGCAATTAATTGTCCTTGAATTTTAATATGGCAGTGCAACTACTGCCTGAACAGTTATGACAGTCAAAGAACATACTGAAGGACTCTATTTCCTCCACTGAAGATCTTGTATCTGTATTTATTATCGTTGCAGTATCTTTTTTCATCTGTCGAATGCACATGTAATTTATTAAGGAAATATTAGATGAAATCAGGTTGTGGTTGAGTTGCACTTTTATTTAAGTTTATTAAGTTTATTTCACTATAATAATCATGATATTGTATACAATGCTTCCTTGTATACTAGCCTTTCCTGCTGCTTTGCAAACCAGCAAAGCTAACTACCCAAGGGGCATTCCATTCACCTATTTCTAAGTATATACTTAGTAAACTTACAGCAAAGTATGAACACAGCTGAAGCATAGCATTTGTCTGTGCTCATTACTAAATGTATCAATACTGCAGTGTACCTAGTCTCTTAAAACTGATTTTCTGCCCAATTTATCTGTACAATACAATACAGGCTACCTCACTTTTGTCTGCAGAGACCATACAAAAGTATTTCCATCAATATATATTGTCTTTCTCCAGCACTAAGTTCAGTAAGGTGATTGCATTTACACTGTCTGCATACTAATGACTGCTAAAGCCGGGCTCACAGCATTACATTAGAAGAGTGATTTAAAAAAAAAAAAAAGATTAACATTTTTTATGGCCATCGATATTTATACATGAAAATTCATATGTCTTTACAAATACCTGGAGAAAAATGATTACTTATCTTTTTACATCCAGACTGTGTTAATTCAATGAGAGTCGCATCAGAAAGCTGAACAAATGTTTCTTGTCATAGCTTGATCTTTTTTTTTTTTGTAGTATGGATAACGCTTAGGTTTATTTTTGTGTTTTTCTCAGCAGTCATTATTTTCTGATATGTTTCATTAGGCATATACTAAAATAAACTGACAGGTGACATCAACATCATACTTCATAAAATTATTCTGCAGTTAGTGTCATTGCCTCACTAATACAATTGTGTGGGAAAACAGTGTACTGTGATTAGAAAAAAAACATTTATTGTGGTATCATTTGCTTCACTGACTTCACTGATAGTATGTTGTTTTTTTACTTTTTTTGACAGCATTTGATTTTTGCTGATGTTCATCTCACCAATTACTGTAACTACAGTCAAGTTTTAGGCTTGAATGAATTATTTAGTGCTGTTGTTCAGACCTAGAATTTTAATTCAAACTATCAAACCATGTTTCCTAGCTAGTGGTTAGTCTGCCATTTGTAACGGAGAACTTTCATAAGAAAATAGTGGGCAGAAGTCAGAACCTAGACTTAAAATGTTTTTTTTTTTTTTACCTTGTACCTGAAATCAGTGGTCTGCCTAGTTACATTGTTTCTTATGTAGGCAAAAGGCTGACGTTGCAAATGCTTTGAGCATTTAAATGACACATATTATAGAAAACACTCAAAGGAAATAATACAAGATTTCAAAGTCAGTCTGATCTGTAGAAAATCAGCTTCATATTGAAAGTCAGAGTGCAGCTTTTTTTTGTACAAGGCTTTTTTAGGGTGGAATTAAACAGAAGGAAATGTATTTCATAATGAGAATATTTAATACCTGGTTTGAGTTGTTCATAAGCTATCTGGCTTGCTTGCAACATGTATTCCATATTGTTTGATACTAAAATTAATTACATTTTTGACTTACTATTGCTGCCAAAACAAAATAGTTTTTTACCTTATCACTAACAAATATATTTGTCCACTTGTAATAAGTCAAGCACCACACCAAGAATTGCCTTTGCAGTCATTTATTAATGCAGAATAACACATTGACACCAGTACTGAAAGATAACAAGCAACATAACAAATGAACATTAGAGGCCATAGCCATCAAATAACTAAAGCAGTCAGTTGGCTTTCCTCAAAATCCTTTCAGCCCCACAAATTATAATCTGGGAGCATACACCCAGCCCCTTGGAAAGACTTCACAATCCACCAAAATCAGGGCTTACCCTTTTTGCCCCAAAACCTTGCCTTACAAGCTATAACCCTTCAGTCTTCCTGACACAAGAAGCCAATGAACCACAAAGGGGGAATACTAAAGAAGGGCGGTTTAGGCCACAAAGTGACCAACTTCCTATATTAAGTGATAATAAAAGATAGGATAGGCCCTGGGTAGTAACTCTGCAAACGAAGAGGAAAACCAGGGGATGGAGGGAAAAGGGTCTGATGAGCCATCCACCTAAGTGCAATGACCACTAATAAAAGGGTTATTTAACCTCCTTCCTGGCTCTGCCCTTTACACTGAGACTTGTTCACAGAAAACTGAGTTTACTGGCAAGCCATCTTTGTCCATTTGAGAAGAGTCAAGAAACAGAACAAGAATTGCCTTTGTGAACAAATATTAATACAGATTAACACAATGACACCAAAACTGAAAGATAAATATTAGAAGCAATAGCCATCAAATCACCAAGGCAGCTGAATGGCATTTTCCAAGCCTATATCCGCCCTGCAAATTACATTCTAGGAGTCAACATCCAGCCCCGTGTGCCAATCTCATAACCCACCAAAGTTGGGGCTTACTCCTTTTTCCCTTTAAGCTTTGCCTTGGAAACCATAACCCTTTGGTCTTCTGACCTGTCAATAACAAGAGAAATCAATGAACCACAAAGTGGGGAATAGCAAGTGGGATTGAGAAGTTGAAGTGACTACCCATCAGCATCCCTATACATGCTGCTACCCTTATTCTAAGGCCTCTTCTCAACCTGCAGTTATAACTTAATACCAAAGATAAATGAGCCACTGAGAAATCAAGAATTTAATAATGCACATTACATTTACTATGTTGCTTAATAAACAACGATAACTGCAAAATGAAAAAATCAAAAGCTAACTCATTATGATGACTCCCACTATAGGCATAAAAGTCCATATCTGGCTTTGACAGATCATCATGTCCAATGATGCGGATGCCAGTCAATCATGTTGCTCATACTACCCAGTGATTGATAAAGTGCCTGGGTAATTCAATGGCCACATTCCTCAATACACCTCTCCAATGAAATCTGGGTGTAAAGTTAGGGTGCAGAGTGAACTATGTGTGGGGGGTCAGATAAGATCCCTGCTAGTAGCACTTTTTTTGGGACTCATTCCCTCTCAAATGAATGATTAGAGTGGTGGGCTAAGGTCTACTGGCCAGTAGTTGGTACCAAACATTCTAAAGCTGAAAACAAGGTAGTCCTGGAAAACCAACCAGCCCAATGTGTTGTGTAGGGATTTTTATCCAATAAGCATATTATCCCAGTAGGGCAAACTGCTGCCCTCGGAGCAGCGACCTGGACAAATGTCTGCTTCAAGATAGACAGCGCATTCTTCCCTAGAAAATAACACAAGCCTGTTACTTCTGAACGTAAGAAAGGAAAGTGACAGATGTCCATCTCCCAGTTCTCTTTAGGATTTTAACTGAGGGCAAGGTCTTTTGTCCTACCTATGCAAAATGAGTGCAAAGAGTAACAATAAATGGGGATGCCCTGATGTGACAAAACCCTATGAAGAGGTACATTGATGTCAATGATGATTATGAAATGGCCAGACCTAAAACAAAGAAATAAGATCTGAGTGCTATCTAGTTACCCAGCGAACTGGGCAGGTTACATAACAGCTTCATCCTTCTAGTCAAATTTAATGCCCCTGACTGGAGTGGTCCATCTTAGATTTCCTCAGCCAGACCAACACATACTCTTTAGTTACAGACACATCATTCCTATTCAAGGTTTGAATCAGCTTGTTCACTTTAAAAGCTCCAGAACAAAGCCAGATAATGAAAGTGGCCCAGAGAATAAATGAATGAAAGTATTCTTATGTGTAATAACATCCTTCACAAATATGATCCAAGAGGTGAGAATGTATAGCTTTTCTGGGATCTTGCAATGTTCCTATGGTGTTTTCACATCCCTTAATTAATCTGGAGATCTACCAGTGACCAGAGTAATCAGAAACAACCAAGAATTGGGCTAACCAGGTCAGATCTGCTAAGTATGTTTGTGTAATGTGCGGAGTGGCTCCTTCAGTGAACATTTATAAATTAAAAAACTGAGTGACTATTGGTACTAACCAGTGTTTGTAGTGGTGGGGCGGACACTTCTAAATTTTTTTAAACAATCTTAATGAGGTTAAGTATGCCTTTCTAGTACTCAAGGCCAAAAGTTTTGATAGAAGTGCACTGGCTATTCCTCACAAATCAACCAACATTTGTGTGGAACTGGTGTACCAACAGAAGCCGCATCTGGAACAAATTGATGAAACCTGGTAACTTGTAACCAGGATGAGGTGTCAGCAATGCCATTATCTCTGCTTAGTATATGTTGACTTCTTATGGTCAAATTAATATGCAAGCTTAACAGGACCAACAATCTTATCACTGAATGAACCCAACTTGGCTTTGAGGAACTTTTGTTAAAGGTCTGCATGACTGCTTTATTATCAGAGTAAAATATAATCTTCCTGTTAGCAAAATGTTCCTTCTAAATGAACATGGCTACCCAGATAGGAAGGATTTCTAAAAAGGTGATATCTCTTTTCCTTTCCTCAGACCATATGGAAAGCCATTTTTCCAAGAACAAGCTCCACTGAAAATATTCACGCATCCCCAGCAATGCTGCTGAATCTGTAAAGAGCCACAAGTTATCTGAGGAAATCCAAGAGCTCTGCCACATCACGACTCCACTGAATTGGTTAAAAAAGTTCTTCTATGGCCTAATTTCGTCTTTAATCTTGCAAGTAATGTAACCAGTGGTGTTTCCTCCAACTGCCTTGTAATAGATTGGATAGGTATCTGAGAAATGACCTGCCAGTGGAAATGGCCCTGCAAGCAAAGTTACGGAGCCCTTGCATGTGCATACTTCTCCTGCTTTGAAATGATCAATGTTAAGTCTTAGGAGCTGTAGTTTCTCAGTAGGGAGTTTAAAGGAGACAGCTGGGATATTGATCACTAGACCTAGAAAATGAATGACTTGACTGGGAACCTTTAGATTGCCTGTAGCCAAAGTTGCTACCAACTCACTGCATAGATCCATGAAGGCTTGCATGCTCTTTTTCGCATTATCCCTCCTTCAACTATTATGAGGAAAACATTCAAATAATAAGTGGTGGCTTGCACTGGGACATGCTGCTGCCAGAACCAGTGAAAGGCAGAGATGAAAGGTTTTAAAAATGAGCAAGCTAGTGAACAACACATAGGCATAGCTCTGTCAAAGAAGAATATTCTGTCAAAATAAAAATCCAGCAGTGGACAATCATTCTTTCTGATGGTGAGGAGGTGAAAAGCAGACTAAATGATTAGCGTGTACAGCCAAAGATCATTGAATCTATCGCTGATCTCCTCTGCTTGATCCAGGGTAGCATAGCGAACCTTTGATAGCTCCTTATCTATGCAGTCATTGACTGAGGTGCCAGATGGGTTGGAGAGATGATGGAATAAACAGAACTCCCCTTGTTTTTACCTCTGGGGGAGATCCTAAAGAAGGGCCAAGGGGGGATGTGTAAATGTGCTGATGATCCTCCCCACCTGTATCTCACCCATCAAGCTTCTTCTGTATTACTACCTGCTTGCCTTTGACTGAAGATAATTTGTTCCACTATTTTAGAATCCTGAACAATGGAAGACCTTATAGCAAAATCAGACCCAAACCCATTGATGAGAAATTGAGCTTTGTTGGAGTAACTAGCCAGATCATATGCTAGTTTAATGTCCTTGGTCAGGGAATGGTACAACTTGATTGTGTGAACTTGTCCTTGAAATGAGATGCATCTTTGTCCACAGAAAAGAGGTCTGCCCTTGGCTAACATGTCCTACCATGGGTTGGTAACTTTATCATCTGAGCGCATGCTAGCAATTGCAGCTGACTATCCAATCTTGGTCCAACATCTGTTCACAAAATGATTCTTCCCACAGTGGGAACAAAGATGGGTAAACCTGCAGGAAAGCCAGGAACACTTCTCATTATTAAAAGTCTAGAAGTATCTATCTTTGTACTGACTAGTTGTCAAGTTGGCATTTTCCCAAGGTAGTAATCTTGTCTACCATTAAATTGAGCCAAATATCAGGGTGTCATTAATTCCATCAAAGTGCCTTTTCTTTTGCCTTTAATTTTCTAAAATGCTGATAATACCAGGACCATGAAGATGATACCAGTATATTAAATTGAGAAGAAATAATCTAATAAAGGAAGTTCTTGATTGGGGTCTTTTACAATGAGGACGGCCATATAAACAATAAATCACACAATCTGATTATCCCAATTTCTAACAATTACTTTAGAGGAAGCTTTTTGCCTAGATCAGCAGGACCCACAACCACATCATTCAACCCAGCATTTTCAGACTTGAGAAGCATCCAGATGCCCTCTGTATCAACTAGGTTGAAAATATCTAAGTAATCTCCCCAGATAGCGTTGTCTTTAATACTCACATGGACATTTGCCATGATATTAGAACCAGGAAGAGATGTTTTCTTATTGTTGGCCACTGACATGGGGGGCATGGGGGGGCAAAAACTGAGCTAACATCAAGTCTGAGATAGCTGGAAATACATTCTCTGAACTTGAAGAAGGAGAGTTTAGCATTAGTACAGTCATTGAAGTTGTCAGAAAGCCATGGAAAGTGCTTTGAGCACCTATGAGAGGGGTTATTTCAACCCTTTTTAGCTGTGCCCCTTACCTGGAAACTTGCATGCAGAGAAATGAGCTTGCTGGCAAGTCATCTTTACGATTTGGGAAATGTATGGCCTTTTAATAATGTGTCAACTCAAAAAGAAGTTGGGTCTTGCTCTGCTCTTAATAATTTATTCAGACTGTTCATCTTTCTTATCACAGTTTGTATTATTATAAATCTATGTTTTCTTTTGGTATTCAGTGGCAGAAGAAAATCCCTTGACAGTAAAATGCTGCAGCTTTGCTTTTTGTGTTACTAATCTTGACTACATTAGCTCTAAAGTAATGAAATACAGAATTTTTTTGAAAATCAAGAAAATTTGGCCCACCTTTTATTGCATTTGATATTAACTAATAGTGAAGCAGCAGTGTGCTGACAAAGAATCAATATTCTACTTTGACATATAACACAAAGCATCAGTTTTATATTGTTGGATTCATTTTTAAATTCTGCCACCACTGCTGTTTTACAGTTCCTTAAATAAATTTATCCAATTCATCTATGATTTGCTCTTTGAAAAACATACCTTCATTTCATAATGTGATAGTGCTAATGCTAAACTCTAACCCATTTTCCTACTGGTGGTATCCCTTTCCAATTCAGAGAGAGGCCATTGGCAGTGTTTCTACATACTTTGCAGAATCACCACAGTGGTTTGTCTCCTAACCCAAGCTACATGTTAATGTGTTATTCTGGGGGAATTCATTACGCCATATAGCCATGTGCTGTCTCCTGGAAATGTCTGCAGTATGGATTTATGCAGCTGAGTGATACAGAGAATCACTTGACTGTGTAAATTAGCATGGCCAGCAGAGTTATTTAACTCAGACAAAATGTATTCATCCACTGCTTTTAGTGGATGAGATTGCATTATAGTTAAGTTCTCGAAAGTTTATCAGACGGGTAGTGGAGGGGTGTTTATGTGTGTGTGCGTGTGTGTGTGCGCGCGTGTGTGTGTGTGTGTGTGTGTGTGTGTGTGTGTGTGTGTGTGTGTGTGTGTGTGTGTGTGTGTGTGTTTGAATATGTGCATTTAATGAGAGAGAATGAATGATGGTAGTCTGTGTGCCAGTGGGATATTTGGGCCTCCAGAGGTGATTACCATGGGAAAGTGATGATTAATACTAGCAGTAAAACAATTTAGAGACATGCAAATCAGCTGGTGATGATGTTCTTCCTCATTCCGGTTAATGTGTCTCTGAGATGCATTTCCAGTTATTACAGAAACTGCTACTTTCTACAGCAACTGTTACCATGAGAGCAGGATGTTTCCTCTGAATGTGGCACATAAGATTCTCATCTCAATTGTAAATACTATGTCAGAATTCTATTCCTCACTTTCAGGTTTTAGATTATTTGGCACAACTTTCACAATACATAATTAGATTATTTTTCCACAGTAAAGTTATAGATTTCTGACAGATTTTTTTTTTCTGTAAAAGATGTTGATTCTGCTGCATTTAAGACTTAACATATGATGCCTGGTATAGGCACGTCATTTCTATTCAGTTTATGTGGACGCATTTTCAACCTTTATTTATTTAATATTTGTTACCCAACTAGAGTCCACCAAGGCAAGGGCCCTTTTTTCAGTGCACAATCTGGGATCCAATGACTCCAACACAAAATGCCAAGAAATAGTATATCATTTATTTAGATGTTTATTTGTTTGCATGCTTTTTTAAATCTTTCATTTTTTCATAACTAGGAAAATCCAGTGGAGAAAAGTTTTAGAACAATACAAGAACATACAAAATACAAAACTCAAGTAGAAGAATAGAGACCTCAAAGATGCAAAAATACAAGAAAAAAAGGGTATAAAATCATCAATGTGCAATTTACAAAGATCGAAAGTACATCAAATACATGTGTACAATTTATAAAAGTATGATTTATTCAACTAAGCGGAAAGATGAGGTAATGTGAACTAGCTAAGCTTCTAAGAATTAAGAATAAAAAACGTAGTATTAAACATATTCTAGCACTGTCTCTCTAAATACACTATACAAACACAGAGAGGGAAAAGGAATGGATTCAAGTAAATCAAATAATTTGTAAAACGTAACATTATAATACAGCAGGGAATGAGATAGCATCAACCCGCTTGACTTGTGTGAATAAGGATGGGAGTTCAATTTGGATGAGGTAGACAGAGAAGAAAGAATAGTTTAAAGCAGTACTATTGCAGTAAGAAAACTGAAGAAAGCACTGACAGAAAACAGCTATGAACAATTAATTGATGGAAATGAGATAAATCCACCATTTTTAAAGAGAAGAATGGTAAAATTTCTAGAGTTTCCCAACAATTTTGTAGTCCAAGAGTGTATAAAGAGGGAATGTAAGAAGAGGAATGGGCCGTGGGATTTAAAATGGAGATCTGCTCATATAGAATTAATTTATTTTCACAAATGTGTAATTATATATATATATATATATATATATATATATATATATATATATATATATATATGTGTGTGTGTATAGATTAGAGCCTGATTTCTATGATTTGGTCAATGCTCATTTGAATAACGTGGGTTTTGATTTGTTTAATTTGGATATTGTTTTTGCTAATCATTAGTTTTTCAAGGTTTCACTTGGTTCCTCCCCAACTCAGATTCTATTTGTGAGGCCTAATATTTGGGGGAATGTCATGTCACATGAGTTAGTGGTGGTGGCCGTACAGCTTCACCCCCACTTGTGTTTCCCCCTGTTCAATTTTAGCAGCCTCGGCTCTCCTCAAGTTGGACCCAGATTTGACCGGTGGCCACATCAAGGGGTATGTGGCTTGTAAATATGAGTTAGTTGGGTATGCTCCCAGGTCTGAAGTAGCTTGGAATACGCACCCGTTTTTTTCTAAAGTAGCAGTAGGAACAGGCGAAGTTACGCCAACCGGCTTGAGGTAATTGTTTGATGATGTTTGTTTTTATATCGCATATGAATTATTATTGGTATCTTTATTGGTTGTAATGACTGTTATGTAATAAAAGTTCACAAATTCAGTCTGGTGTGGTTTCTAACTCAGCTCAGTGGACTTTTACAGTGTTTTTTTTGTGTGTGTTTTTTGCTGCTATTAAAGTTGTTCTGATAAAGGTAATAAAAACACTAAATATTGAATAAATCAATTTCTCTGTTGTGTAAAAAAAATGCTAGTTTTTGTTGGTTGTTCTTTTAAACATTTTTATTTCATTGAAGCATTGCTTGTCTGTTTGTTTATTTTTAGGAAAAGTAGTTCCTTCTGAATTTCGGAGAAATGGAACATGCTCTTTCACTTGATTTGTTCAAAAAAGTGGGTATGCAGCACAGGAATTTTCTGTACGTGTAAGAATGAATGTGGGTTTGTACCATATGACATCCGTGAGAGAAGTCTTTTGAGCATGGTGGATGAGAGAAACAACAGACTACAGTATGAGATAGAAAAAATCCTTTGTTATGGAAGGACTATATGAAACAGGTGAGGGAAAATATCTCAGAGACCTGAAAGGAAATTTGGCCACTCTGCTATTAACAAAGTAAAGCTTGTCTAGGTCACTCTCTGGAAGGGGTATCAAAACTACAGTTTAGAGATGAGATTTATTTATTTTTATTTTATTTGACATTTGTTTACAGTGAAAGTCTGACTAGGGTAGTATTCCATTTTCAGTGGAGGCCCAGGGAGAAAAGCTTCACATTGAAATTATATGTTATCAGTTAAATAAAATTATAAAGCCTAAATACTGAAGAATGACAATTCGGCTGAATGAATTAAAGAGATGAAATGATTCAAGCACTAGCTGCAGTCCATTAGCCATAGAACTTAAGTCATCTGGTAGTCTGTGTCCAGGTTTTATGTGAGTTTTTGACAATTCACAATTTTTTACTGAGAAAGTACCAGCAGGTAACACATGCAATAAAACAGATGAATTATTTTGCTGTCTTGGAAGAGCCTGGTTAGGAGTTTCAGGGGTTGGTTAAGTTTTTTTTTTGCCAGACAGGATGATATGATATTTGAATGCCTAGGGTCAGAGAAAATTTAACTTGGCCCACTCTTCTACAGAGCTGTTACATGATGATTAGAAAAATGAAACAGTATGGCTCCTAGCTTTTTTCCTTAGGATAAGCAACAGTGCACTGGAGGACGCCAGACATAGCCTAACATGCAACTTCCTTTTTGATATATAGTTCTCTATCCACTCATATAGAAAATTCCTTAATATCAGGTTGTGGAGTCTGAGGAATAACACATTGCAGTGCTTGATGTTGGAAGTGAGACCTGAGATGTACCTCCCTAGACTAAATGAAGGAAGACATTATCAAGTTCTCAGACAATATGTTTCATGCTGTTATGAGCATAGCACTGAGAAACATATTACCATCACCAAAGATCATGCCCAATATGAATAAAAAGTGATTGATTTCAACAGTTTGCTGTTTTTCTGGTGTTATTCTAAGGTAATCTAATATTTGTCAACTTGGGAGCACATGGTTAACAGACCACATTGCTTTACCAAGGATGGTCTGCACCTATCCCCTCTAGACTTTTGAGCACAGGCTAAAATGTATTCACACTCATACTGCCTTTTTTAGGCAATGCCAACTGGACAAACCTACAGACATAGCAAAATCAACTCAACTGAACTTCAAGGTATCACTGCTCAATGCGAAGAGCCTAAGTAAAAAACTGTGCTCCTTCCAAGCCCTCCTCACACTTAAGAAACTAGACATCTGTGCAGTTACAGAGAAAAGGTTTAAAAGAGAAGAGCAAGATTTTAGTGTCTTCCCGTAGCTGCACAAACAAGGGCTAAAGCTGATTGTGTCTTGAAGCACATCAGTAACATGCATGATAGGATAGTCAAACAGGAAGATATGGTGGAGTTTCTCCATGTGAAGATCACCATAGACAAACATCCCATACCATATCCTAGTCAGTTATAGGTCACCAAACATGTCTTGAGAAGCTCATAAAGCATACTTCCACCTACTAAAGATAATTACCATCCAGCTTAAACCCCTCCTCGTGGGAGACTGTGATTATCTCTCTGTAGGCAGTAATTCCTACGCTGCCTGAAATCTACAGGCACAGAGACTTCTTAAATATAAACACTCTTGACCATATTGTGAATATGCTCACTAGGGGCTCCAGCATACTGGATCCTGTACTCACAAATACAGGAGAATACTGCCCCCCGTCTAATCCTCCATGGTAAGGTCCAGCCATAAAACTGTCTGCTTTAAAATCAGAATCAACTCCATAATCCCAGTAAACAAAGTAACAGCAATAAACTATTCCAAGGCAAATTATCTTTTATTGAGTGATGGCTTTTAAAATTCAATGTCCCTCCAAATCCTGAGAACAACAAGCAGCCCTCACTGAATTGCTCTCAGTAATTCAGCTGCATCAGTGGCTACATAGATGCTGCTGTACATACAGAAGTAAGGTCAGAATTTGCCTCAAAAACAATCTGCCCTGCTGGTGTCCCAAATTACACATGACATACTACAAAAGGAAGAAAAAATTGACAGTGAAATTCAAGAAAGGTAATTCCCATAAAGATAAAACTTTCATCAAACTAAATAGGCAGTTAAGAGGACTAATTAGATCAAACCAACTCAACTTTGAAGTTAAGATAGCCTCCCATATGAAAGAAGACCATAAGGCCTTCTTCATCTATATCAGAAACTGCAAGGACAGCACACAGCAATGTCCTGAAGTGGTGGTTAATGGTGCCACACTCACCAAGCCAGGTGATATAGTGAACTTGTTAGCAGAAAAATTCAGTTATAACTTTACCCCACTGCCATCCTCAACAATTCCCCAAGAAATACCCTCAAGCATAATACCTTCAATTACAACTAGGGAACATGTACTGGTGGCATTCACTAAAGCCAAGAACACAACCTCAGGGGGCCACAATAACATCCTGGGATGTCTCCTGAATGATTGAAAATATGACTTACCAGGAACCCTGGAGTCACTGTTTAACTATAGTCTTAAAACAGCCTTTGTGCTATGAAACTGGAGGAGTATAATGGCCATCCATCTTTTTAAGGCAGGACATTCAACAGATCCTGAAAATTACAGATCCATAAGTCTGACTAAACTTATCTACAAAACCATTGAAAGAAATATAATGGAAATTATCAGCAAGGACAGAGGAGATTTCTGGACACTGGCTCCCTCCAGTTTGGCTTTATTAAAGGAATGTCATGCTTACTGAACCTTGTGGACTTCTTTGAAAAGGTCACTAAGGCACTGAGTGAGGAAAAATGGTACACGCTGCCTATCTAGATCTGGCTAAAGCATTTGATACAATAAACCACTTAGGCAATATAAACAAACATATGGAACTAGACATAAGCTAATGTATAACACAACAAACAGATAGCTGGGTCACAGATAAGACCCAAGAGTTTAGCATCAGTGAGGCCACTTTCTCAAAGTGGCTGGTAACCAGTGGAGACCCTCAGGACTCAGTGCTGGGCCCACTACTCTTTGGCATCTACTTCTTGAATGTCACCAATTTCTACCAAACCAGGTTTGAAGATGTTTGCAAATTGGGAGCAGTCATTTAATACTCCCAAGATGAGAACACCCTTCAGGAAGGTCTGACACAGAAAAATGCTAGATGCCAAAACCATGGCTTAAAAATCAATACTAAGAAAAGCATTATTGTATCTTTTGTGGAGTCGACAACCCAGGGTACTTACATCTTCAATAAAACACCCCTAAGTGTGCATTCACTTATCAGGAATCTGGGAACTTGTACAGGGAGTAATCTAGCCTTCGACTAACATATGTCCAAAGTAACAAGAAAACCCTTATTTTTCTTTCAACTTGTAAATAATTGCAAAGCATCTAGGTCCAGAGAGGTCATTGTTCCACTGGAATTGGCACTCATCGGACCCATTAAAGACCTTCTCTCTATATACCTGTCCAGATACAAGCAGCAACTGAAATATCCACACAGGTTCCTTACAAAAAGAATACATGGATTAAATGCAATGTCCTACACTAATGGCCTCAAACCTCTGTCTCTTTACTTGGTATCACACAGACTTCTGAGAGGCGATCTTTGCATGACATACAAGGCATCCATAGACCCTGTTTTAATAAGCCTTTTGTACACCCACAAAACAAATAATATCGGAACTGTTACATTACAAGACCTAAATTTTGCTTGTGAAATAATAGGACATGTTGGAGAGAGAAATATTTTTCTCAGCCAATCCCCATTCTCTGGAACAGGCACCCCTTCCATGTGAAGCAGAGTTCCTCCCTAACCCTATTTAAGTGCAACTTGGTCCAATAGATGGGTAAACAGCAATTCAATCCTGGTCTGGTGCCTATATCTCTGATAGACAGAGGCAGCAATAAATCACGCCTATACAAATTATATTTGTAGGTCATATTTAGGATTCATAGCTAGGCTTATAAGGGCCCTAGTGGTCATGAGCCTAGTATATACTTATGAGCCAAGGAAGTCTTGCTTATTTGAAGGAAATAAAAAAAAACTCAATCAAATTAATAGCTGTATTAATGATGATGGGCATTTGAGCAAGGGTTGTTTTTATTTCATGTTCGGGCACGAACCTTTGCAGGTTACTAATGAGAAGAAAGTGTTCACTAAGGATGGTACTTATGTGAGTATGTATAACACATTCAAGCAACTTAGCTGTGGGGAGCTATAAACCTGTAACCTGGGCAGTTCTGGATAATAGATTTCTGAACAGTAATAAGTGGCTGATTTCTTTATAGACTGGATTACATGACCTCGGTAAAGGATGTCTTAATATAACAACAGGTATGACAATTTTTGATACAAGGACAAATCATGTGCATGAGAGAACCCAAATACATTCACCTTCCTTGATAGCTTAATAGTTCCAGAGTCTGACAAGTTTTGTAGCTAAAAGGTAGCTCTAAATTAAAAGACTGAAAGTTTAAAACTGCTAATGCTCTAAAGAGCAAAAATGCCACACCTCAAAGTGCTTTTTTTGAGATCGCAGTACAGTGAAGACCAGAATATTTGCCCTTTCCTCACTGTAGTTTGATCTCAGAGTTGGAATATATATTTATCGGGAGGTGTGGGAGGTGCAGTGCCCCACAATAATGATTTTGAGGTCCAGCATTTTCACTCTTTAGAGCGTTCATGATTTTAAACTTTCGGTCTTCTAATATAGACCCCTAAAAGGCAGGGTAGTCAACAAGATTTATTTATTTATTTGTTTATTTATTTATTTATTTATTTATTTATTTGTTTTTTATTAATGCAAGTAACTTAGGCTGGAATTGTGCCAGAATTAGTACCGTCCTTGATGTCGAAAAGGTACAAGAATGGATCATTTAGAAGTATTTTCATTCTGCAGTATGCATGTCTGTCTTGTATTTGTTTTAAGCTATATATTTACTTTGGAGGGAATGTTCAAGGTAAACACTAGAGTTTAGTAATATTAATGGAATTGTTGTCATTAAATATAAGCTTGTTTAATAGGGCATGAATTTGGTTGAAATCAGTCATCAGCAACATCTAAGGTTGGCTTTGTAAAGACAAAGCACTAATCTTAATAATGCATGACATGAAACAGAAAATATAGCCTGATAAGAGGAGTAATATTTAAAGTTACAGAGGTAGTATCTTATAGTGTTATACTCAGTGGATGGCCCATACAGGATAGTGGCAATCCATGTCACATGATCAAAATCCAGCACTTTAGAATTAGTCTTGCCAAATACTCAGTAGCTAGTATAGTCAACTCTTTAATTTAGATCTGCGATCACTACTGGCTGAAAACACCATCACCCTTTCTGCCTTAACGACAGAAGGAATATAATATTGGAATGCAAGCTACTGACTGAATGCCAGTGCATGTTAAAGTCCATTAGTAGTACAGTCTATCATAAAGGTTTTTTAAAAATGATTTTAGAGATTTCGTAGAAAAAAAAGTATTAAGGCATGATAAGTCTTGAAGTTAGTACTTTGCCTAGGTATACAGGTACATTTAAATGAAAATAAACTTTTGCAGCAAAGAAATGCTGGATATTGATTGGATGTTTTGCAAATTCTGCCTTTAAAGGGCTGTCAGCTTAAATGGAAGTACTGCTACAGGCACGACTAAGAATGCAACATGATTTAAGAAAAGCTCGGGTGACTTCTGTAGACTCGTCATTGACCTAGATGTTAAATCCATCTACACTATTCATTTAGGCCAAACTGATGCCATGTATCAAGGAAATCCATGAACTCCTTCGGAAATCCCATTGAATTTTTGGGGATGTGATATATGTGTTTCTGTTGCCAAGGATATATTTGCGAAAGCACCATACGTCAAACAGTTGATAGCTCCTCTACAGTTAGATAAGTGGCAAATGTAAAGCAGTGTCAATGCTTTGGTGGTAGAGCCACAGAAAGAAAAATGTCAACATTTCCATCAAATATATTTCCTGTAAGAAATGCTATGTCATTCTCTTATAAATAGGAGGATGCAATTCCAGATGTACTGTAATATAGTTTTACAAATTCTTACCAGACAAGTAGCCTAGTTAACAATTTAGGGTCTAACTATGCAACCTAGGGACACCAGCAGGACATATTTACCACGCTACTTGATGGGAGTCATACTGCATACCCAAGGATTAAAGTTGTGTGTGCCTATTAAAAAGGATTTGAAGGAGGCCATTGTGTTGCTTTGAGTGATATGAAAGGGGAACTTGAGGTTTTTCTTGAAAATAAATATATCTCTATATGCTGCAATGAAGGTCGTGTTTTTAGGAGCAAATGCTTTTAGTATTTCTAGAATTTCTAAACTAGAGGGTGTCATGTAGGAGAGACACTATCATGGCTTGGAAGGTAAGGCAGAAATCACCACACAACAGCAGGCAAGAGACACAGAAAAGAAAGGCTGCATTTAGTCTGGCTGGATAGCAAAGGGAACTGAGTCTTTGATTTTTTTCTTTTTTTAAGTTAAAAATGTTTGTGTGCTTTCAAGTTGTAAAATGCATTCGGAGAGGTAATCTCTACATGGTATACTGTATTATAATACTGCCCTTTTGACAAAACAAGAAAGATTTTGATATCCTCAACTTGCAGGATATATCTTAAATAATTAACTGAACAAGGTAGATGGATTCTGTAATTATAATTGATGCATAATGATTTAAGGACAGATTATTGATGATGAAGACACTCAATCTCTGTGTTGTGCATAAGCAGGGTCCCATTTATATGGCAATAAGGATAGACTTGCTTCTCAAAAGCACACTATTTTCTGGTCTTATGTTTAAGGCCATGGTCAGTACACTAAACTTCTGGCATGTCCTTTATGGAGACTATAAGTGTGCATGGAAGAATCAGTAAAAGCAGCCAGTCTACAGTCATCATCATCAAACTTGGTTAACATTAGTCATGTGACATTTTCTCTCACATCAAACAAGTAGATGCCAGGAAAGAGAGGACCCAATACTTAGCCCTGAGGCAAACCATTACTGATATGCCTGTTAGATGGGAAGTTGTCAGCAGTTCGTACTGTGTATCTCTTGAGTGACAATTATTCACTTAATGGCTGGTATAGGGGTTATGTTTAGACTGCTGAGTTTGTTGATAATATTAACATGATGAATAATATTAAATGCTTTAGTAAAGTCCAGCTTGGCAGTATGGACAGAATCACATCTGTAGGTGGCATTTGTTTTATTTTCTAAGAAATCACTCAGATTAATGAGATATAATTTAATTCATGTACTAAATTTGCAGGACTGAGTTTTGTGCTTAAGCACATTAAATGTTGCAAAGTGACTTTAAATAAAAAAAAGTAAGTGCAAAAAAAGAGTTGTAATACTTATTCAGCAGGAAAGATTTTTCTCACATTTAATTTTATTTTTACTCTCAGCTATGTGCAATTCCTATCCAGCTTTTCCTTATTCGGGAATGTGACACCTAATTAACTGAATGCTGTTAGGCACTAATGAATTAGATCGTCATGCAGTAAAAAGGTGACTTACTAGTAGTAGTGAAAATGCATTCATGTTACTCAACGTAACTCTAAAAATTTGCCTGAAAGACATGCAATGTTATGTTTGAATGGGGGATCTAGTGTAAAATCTTTTACAATGCACCTCTAAATTAATGTGGTTGGTATGACGTCTCCAGCAGCAACACATTTCACTCAGAAACATTAGGAAATGAAGCAACAATTGGAATTGTGTCAAGAATAAATTCTTACATTCACATCTTGGCTTTACAGTAACACATGCTATGGCTTCTACGAAATTTGTTTTTCTGCAGTTTTCTGTTATTTATGTATTTTTACTCAAACTGAAATTAGGTTGAGTTAAAAATAAAAGGACCTCACATGCTTCTTATAATAAATATTAAATGGAAAACAAGAAACAGAAATTACAAATGAAGTTAGCTTCCAGTCATCTATGTACTGCTATCTCAAGTTTTACTCACAGCCACAGACATTCTGTGAGCTATGGCCTTGACTTGGCATTCCTTGAAAACTTCATGCTGATTTAATTTTTTTTTTCATCTTTCTGGTAACTACTGAGCAAGACTGATAATGGAATCCTCTCTATATTGTGTGCACCAATATTTGCTAAAATTTTAAAGCTTTCACACTGCTTTGAAACAGGCATTTTGTCATTCATGTTAAGATCAGAGGGTTTGCTGCTTATATATTCTGCTGAGACAGCTAGCAATTCACTTATAATCATCCAGTTATTTGCTCCTTTTTTAGCATTCATATATTTACTTCAAAATGTGGGATTTTTTTTTCTATCAACAATGTAATGCTTTTTCTGGAAGACAAATGGAATATAATTATCCTGGAACATTCGTTCAGTTTCATTTTGGACGATTTTAATCTTAAGTTCAGTGAGACTGAAATTTCAATAAAGAAAGTAATAGCCTTATCCAGCTCTGAAAATACATAGCTAATATTTGAATCATGCATGAGAGGCGCATCTGTTAAGGAGCATGATAAATTACAAACAAAGAGTTTCAAATTATTGTTGGATTTTCTCATGGTTCAAGTAAACAAAGAGAAGTATGCATTGTGTTTGATGTTCAGCGTACCTATAAAATGCATTTTTGTAATATCACTGAAAGATATATTTTTGTGTTGTACTTCAAAGGATACAGGAATATCCTCAATATTTTAACACAAATAAGCAATGCACACACACAGACACACACACACACACACACACATAACAAAATGCTTAAATGGTGCAAAATATAAAGGTATGTAAATAGGAGGGAATGGTAACTATTAATGTTCCTTTATACTGGAGTGATACCATTACGTTTTCATCTCAGCTATGAACACATCTTCCAAGGGATCATGATGGGCAGAAATGTTCAAGGTTGTATGTAGCCAGCGACATGTGCCTATCATATAATAGTCTGCTTTCAGTTCCTCAGTTGTGTATTTAAAGTATATGTTTTGCAAAATTCATTCAATTACCATAGTTAAGAATGTACCAATACAATTCACTTTGTCTTCAGTCATGCTTTACTTTGCCTCAGGCTGAAGACTCATTCAGATTTAAATCTCATGGTGTGATGGCTTCCAATCACTTTAAAACACTCACTCCCATTAAAAAATTAATAATTAAGTGATTTAATGAGTTCTGTCAAGATAATAAAAGCGCTAACTTTATTTTAATGATATAACCTGGTATACATAGAGACTCATTTTTGTAGGCCATCTTATAAAGGAAGCAATTATACATGGGAGTTACTTCAAATAAGCAAGAATGACACTAAAAAGGAATTACTTTGGATGGTGATAAATTAATCATACCAGTGTGATATTAAAAGCTGTATTTTTTTTTTGTTAACAGGCACATCTGAAGCACTGTGTGTATAAATACCTTTGTAAGTACCACACAACTTAAAAGTGGAAATTAAAACAATCAAGACCAAGGTAACATTTAAATGTGTTAACTTCTAGTCTTAATCTTCTGAGCTTAAATAGAAAGCTATTCTATAAGTATTATGAATAGATATAATTCATGAACAAATAAAAGCCACTAAATAAGAGTCTGGTGGGAGACGTA